>NC_132891.1:14698448-14998448 GCF_030463535.1 Salminus brasiliensis
CATTGCCACAAACTGTGAGAGGCTGCTGTGCAAGTAAGCAGCTCTTGCTACTAAACTCGACTAAACTTTTCAGTTGACCACATGGACAAAGGAAAAGTCGTTGAGGGGAAAGTGTAATGGTCGGATGAAACCACTTAAGCATGATAACTGTTAAGCATGGTGGTGGGAGCAACACATTCTGGGGCAGATTTGCTGCCAGTGGAACTGATGTATTGCACAAAATTGAGGGAATAATAAAGGAGAAGTATCTCAGAATTCTTCAGCATAACCTCAAACCGTCATCTGGATGCCTGAAACTTGGACACAATTACGTGTTCCAACAAGACTATGACGCCAAACGCAGATCAAATATGATTGTGAAATGGATGAAGCAGGTCAGTGTTAAGCTTTTGAAATGGTCCTTTCAAATTCCTGACCTCAACCCTGTGCCTAAAAGCAGAGTCTGTGGGCCTGTTTACATTTGCGTTTTGTATCCAGATATTACCTGGATCTACTTCGACCAGAATCTGTTTACACTTGCCATAACAGGCGTCCCCAGCAGGACCAGATGAGAGAATTTTCATTTCACTTCCTGTAAAAAAAGGGTTTCTCCTCAAAACTATTCCGCTCTGGGAGGCAGTGAACAGTTTAATGTTCTACAACATGGTTGAACCATAGATGGTTCTCGCATTCCTACTATTTCAGTCTCAAGGGAACAAGCTTCGTAATACTGCTCTCATCTATTATGGCCTTTGGCACAACCAAATGCAATCACTCCTTTCTGCCAATCATTAAGACCTGCTTTGCAGCCCATTTTCCACACGTCCAATGAGACATTCACTGCACTG
Source organism: Salminus brasiliensis (assembly GCF_030463535.1). Classification (NCBI taxonomy): domain Eukaryota; kingdom Metazoa; phylum Chordata; class Actinopteri; order Characiformes; family Bryconidae; genus Salminus; species Salminus brasiliensis. The sequence goes on from NC_132891.1 coordinate 14,699,276, forward strand.
TACCACCTCTTCTCAACCTATCAATCTTGTCTCCCACACTGCGGGTATTTACAGCCCAGTCATCCTCATGCAACGCCATCTGCAGGAGCCTGAACATACTACCACCTTAAACACATGAGGTGAGCAGTTATTGTATCCAGGGAGCTTGTGTTGTAACTCATCCTGCCCCAGAAAAAGAAACGCCTGACCACAACTGTACATACAGGGCTGTTAATAGTTAATAGTTCAATTGACAGTTGATACATCCAGGTCAATAAGGATGGCTTTACAAAGACAAAGATTGAATGTCATGATCTAGAGAAGTGTGTGTGAGAGAGAGCTCCAAAGTCACAATTTGGCCTCGGCATGAGTTTTTACCTTGGCTGCTTAATTCCTGCCTGACCACGCACAGCCTATGCATGGGCAACCCTGCTGGACAGTCTGTCTGTGTGTGTGTGTTCTGTTTTTCTGTGTATACCACATGCTGATTGGGAGCTGGAATGTGTCTGCTGCCTGGTGCACGGCTCTTGGCAGGGATTCAGGCCTTTGCCCATTGCCACTGTATTAGGAAAGGCATGCCATTGAGCACAACAAACAGTGTAAACCGGGTAGACGCTTGAGCATTACAAACACACAGCATTAGAGTAGGGGTTTAAATGTAGGCTTTTCACTGTTAATTCTAGATTAGCTGGTTGCTCATGGGTCTGTGCATGTAGTAGAGGAAAAGCTGAAGATTAATAATGTGTTGGAAGTGTTAAGTAAGCAGAAACGAAATAAAATTAGTACCAGGCCATGGTTCTTGGTTGCAGGATGAATCGGCCTGTTTGATAATGAAGCCGTCTCCTCAGTGAGTTAGACACAGTGAGGCATTAAGAACAAGCTGGTGGTTTTAAAGCCGCACTAATAATTGATCTGTTTATGGTCCTTGGAGAGAAATTGCTGCGTCACATCGATTAAGAACGTTCTGATAAGCCCCAGTCAGCCACAGTGAGGTCGGCTGGCTCACTTCACCTTGTCATTAGAGAGGCAGAGCATCTCAGTACCATGTTTTGTTTGTACGTTCAGAGAAATAGGGCCCAAAAAGCTGGACCCAATAGAGGAACCACCGTTCTCCTATACCCTAAAGATCCTTTCAGTGGTTTTAGTTCTTTAAAAAGTCTTTTAATAGCTACAGGATCTTGTTGGGATCCACCCAACATGATCATCCATTGCACTATTAGGGGGCTCTTGGTGACCTCTTGCTCTTGATCATGACCGTGTTGGGATAAGTAGTGATGATGATAATGACGATGAAGATAAGTGGCGCTTTGTCCTGGGGTCTGGGGTGCCATATTGAGAGGAGAGTGAGCTGTGAAGAGTAATTACTGCTATGAGCGCGCTCTCTGACGCCACTGGCACCGTACTGCCTGGTTGTTATGGTGATGAGGAGAGGAGGATGGGCTGGCTCTCACCAGTAATCAAATGGGTTGCACTGATGAATGTGGACTTGAGAGAGGGGAAGAGAGAGAGAGATACATGAAGATGGTACGAAGCTCAACAGATGCTCACTTTTAGAAGACCACATATGCCTCTTTATAGCAGAAGTTGGCCGCTTCATTCATACACAGGCTGCTGCTGAATAGATCATGTTTTATGTTTTTAATGTATGTTTTTCTATGTAAATAAATGTGGACATCGTAAAAAAGGGCATTTCTATGTTGGACGGATTGGAGAGCGGTACTAATGTACTGGCAGCACATGGGGATTATTATTATTAGCTGTTAGTTTTTTTTTTTTCGGTATTTCATCTGTAATCTAATTTTTTATTTTTTATTTTTTTTGGGAGGGGGCACTTGAAAAACTCTTAATGTTGCTGTTTAAAAGACTTGACTGAAAACCCATGTTTTGGGTGTAATATCCAGAAATTTGACAAGTGTTTTCTTATGCTATTAGCTGAACTCTTAGAATTAACCACTGGCTGCAACACAAACCCAAATCACCACTGATCTGTGCTTAACAGTTGGAAAGGTGATCTCTTCATGAAATTCTGCCCCCCCCAACATACGACTACAATAAATATTTTAACTGTCCACATGACCTCTTTCCAACAGAATCCATGCTGAATTCTGTGGTTCAGTTCTCTCTAAGGTCTCTTGGGCTTCCAGACCTGACCTTGACCTTCAGTAGTCCTCTTAGCTGCAAGGACTCACGAACTATCGAGTGAACAGCTACTTAAAAAAAGCACTTTGCTATCTTCTTATAGTCTTCTCCTACTTTGTGGGCATCAGTTATGTGAATAGTGCCAGGCAGCTGCTGAGAGGAATCCCATGGCTGCAGATTGTTGGGACAAGGTTGGGGAAAGTCTAAGTATTCATAAAGCTTTAGCATTTGCTTCACCTGATATTTCCTTATGATAATGAATACAAGTCATAGCCAAAACAAGCTAATGAAGGTCTGTGACTTTAATGGAAGTTATCCGAGAGCTCATATCTCTTGGGATGCCCAAATGTTTCCATGGTGCTCCCTTCCCCTTTCGTTTTCCTCAAAATTATACAAATCACAAGACCCTGATCTTGCTCAACTGTTGAGACGCGGGTTTCATCTTTAACTGTACATTTCTGCCGTTTGGAAATCAGTTGACTATTCACAGTAACAGGAATGCCCAAACGTTAGCTTGCCTCCAGCTGTATATGGAAACATGTTAACTGTCAGAATCGACCCACAACGCCCACACTGTGCATCCCTTATCCGTACAATGTGCCTAAATAAAGGGTGAGACTACAGTCCAAACCGGACTGAACAGCTATTTTGCACTCTGCCTATTTGCACTATGACTATTTGCACACCTGTACAGATGTTCTTTTCTGTAAATATATTTTCAGCTCTTTATTACCTTTAGTACTTTTTACTTTTTTAATTTATCCCCTACACTATTTATTGTTTAGTGTCACTTTCCTTTAGTTTATGACTGTGTTCTGTGTTTTTTGTTACTTGTCATACGTGTTGCTCTCACCAAGACAAATTCCTTGTATGTGTAACATACTTGGTGAAATAAAGAGATTCTGATTCTGATTCTGATTCTGATCCAGACAAAATGAACTTGCCTCACCCTTCCCCCAGTGTGTAAACACTCCTCAAAGCAAATCTGGCGGAAGACAAAGTTTCCGCTTCTCCTTTAGCTGCTTAAAACTCCGGCAGATTAGCCGAGCTAATTCGTGCCCCAGTCGTGAGCAGGTTGTTTTGTTTTGTGTTTTGGTTTCTTTGGCTTCATTACCTCGGCTTTGCGTCTTAGTGCAGATCGGCTGAGCCTAACAGCTTTATACTACCAAGGATGTGGGTCAGTGGTTTCCGCCTGACCTCTCAGCTCTGGCGCATCTTGGTTCCCTCTTCCGGATGCGCTAGATTTCACCTGTGCTCAAGCTAACCAGATAGCAGTAGCCTGTTTTCAAAGGCATGGTTTTGCTCCTCCTCCAGGTGGGCTTGTTTTACTGCTCCACAGTTGCTTGTAGCGCTCTTTCTCGTTTTGTTAATAATCCACAGAACATGCTGCTGTGTTTCATGATTGGTAAGTTGTTTTTTAATCTGGGGCTTGGCAGTTTGAGTTACGCTTGGGTCTTTGGGGCAGTTCTTAAAGAGGTAGGTTCAGCATAGAATCAAGGGTCACTAAAAACATGAATTACAGCTGCTTGAACTGTGGCCTAAAACATGCTGGCAGCGTTACACATTAATCACACTGCTCTTGTAATTAGTAACCTAATGCTAATTGGCCTCGTGTGAAAGAGTGAGCCATTTACATGGACAGGCCTACTGTTGCCATGTCCTTCAGCGTTCTTCCTCAATCAGGAACAGGCTCGCACCATTCTCACATCTTCAAAAGAATTGGAATAGCATTGTTCACGCTCAAATGTTCCGATTAATCACTTTCTAACATATGTAGGCCAGTCCTGGGATAATGCCATATTTCTTACATAATTAGGCACTTTCCCAACGCCACACATTTATCACTTCAGCTGTAGCTAGCTCTGCCTATTTCATAATGTGTGCTGCATTTCTGCGTTGTCTGTGTGGACACAAGTATTGGGACATGTGCTCATTCATTCATTGTTTCTTCTGAAACCAAGGGTATTAAAAAGAGTTTATACTGTCCTTTTGTTGGAGTAAGAAAGATTTCTAATAGATTCTCTCCTCAACTCTTTCCAAAAGTATTCTTTCCATCATTCCAGAAAATAATGTTTCACAGCTCAATGCTGGGGGGATTTATACCCCTCTAGGCCACACCTAGAATTATATTATACTATACACACCGGGACTTTCTGACCACGCTGCAAGTTACAAAATGCTCATTCAGGGTCATTTCTAGTAGGGCTGGGCGATAAAAATACCATATCACGATATTTGAAGACATTTTCATGATATTTATCACAATACACGTAATCACAGACTAGATTCTTAAAAACTACTTTTCATATCCTCTCCTGTACTGAATACATCCGCTGCACAGTCTAATTACACAGTTTGCAATGAACCCTGTAATGAACACTAGGATCAGTGTTCTTTAAGCACAGATTATGTCCTCAATTTGCTTAGAAAAGCATATGGTATATTATGGAAACAGAATGTATCACAATACAATAAAATATTGTCATATTGCCCAGCTCTAATTTCTAGGTGAATAACCTGTAACCTAGAAGCCTAGTGAGTCTTGTGTTTTTGATATGATGCAGTTTGCACAATAAACATTGTTTACATTCTGCAGCTGAAACATTTCACGCCCTTTATAATCAATCTTTATTTGTTATTTTAGACATTAAGACATTCTATGTATTCTTGACACAAAAATAAGCTGCAAACCTACAGATTTTGAATAAAAAAAGCACTTTGGTCATACCATCCATCCCTAGTACGGGCATTACATTTAAAGTGCATCCAGTTGCATCCAGAAACCTTGCTGTAAGGTGTTCGCAAGTTAGCAACATGCCGTGCTAAGCTTAGCTGATTGGTATCTTGACTTGTGGCGAGTGTGATTGACACACAGGCGCTAGAAGACCTGTCTGCCTCTCTCAAACCAACAAGAGTGTTGTCCTCTGAAGCTCTGGGTGTTTAATATAGCCTGAGCGGAACACACTGAAACACTCTTTAATGCACAAGCAATTCATTTATTTTCTTTTTTATTTCATAATTTTTCAGTTGCCACCTGCTGCATGACCAAAAACCTGTTCATAGTCATCTGCCTGGATTGTAGACTATTTGTCATACCTATTCATAACCCTCCATCTCAATCCCAGCTGGAAACGCCAGACAGAAATGGAGCTGTCTGTCACTGAAATAGCAGTGCCCCCTTTTTTTTTTTTTCTTTCTAACTGTCTGTGTTTCCTTTTGATAACCAGTCCAGTGTATTTGGGCTGGTTGCAGATTTTGCGATCCCTACAGTTATTTCCACAATAGTTTAGTACTAATAATTATATTTAGCTGTTAGTCACTTGGCTGTTATGTTAGTCGTGCAATTAGCTAGACTTCAGTGCTCATTTTCCTGATTTATGCTTTTCATTAAACAGTGTGAAGAACAGTGCCTAGTGCCGGTCGCACAGTGCTGCACTTTATATATTTATTTATTTTTGTTTGTATTTTGTTATTTTAACTTTATTAATTCCCAAACTCTTAGCTTAAGCCAAATTATATGAACAAAATTAACACCTTGATAATTGTGTCTGCCAAAATCAGGGATATTAGGAGTTTGTCCTGCTTTCTGTCTCTACTGTCTAGGTAAGGCTTTCTACTAGATGTTGGTTGCTGTTCATCATTGCTGTGAGGACTTTATTGCATTCAGTGACTACAGCATTAGGACTACAGCATTAGGATGATCACCACCCCATCTCATCCCCAGCCCCCCAAAAGTATAGGGTGGCACACCATCCATCATTCCAGAGACCACAGCTCCACTGCTCCACAGCTCCATGCTGGGGGTTTTATACCCCTCTAGCCCATGCCTGACACCTGACATTAGGCAATGGTGCCAATAGATTCCTTCTCCAGAGAGTCCTTATCTGTTAGAGGTGTTTCTCTACAGGGACTAGACAAGGTGTGTGTGTGTGTGTGTGTGTGTGTGTGTGTGTGTGTGTGTGTGTGTGTGTGTGTGTGTGTGTGTGTTCATTTGCATATCTGTGTCAGCAATGGGTGCAACGTTAAAGTAGCTGAATGCATTGATTCAAAGGGGTGTCCAAACACAAACATTTAAACACAGTTCATTTGCCCAGCAGAACCTGTGCAGTCTGTGGCATAACAGCTTTGTGTGTTTTGTAGTTTTCTTAATTGTTCGCATTGCCACTCACACTCTGGAGCACATGGACGCATTACAGCCTTAATGATCTGACATCCCAGTGCGATATGCAGAGACCATAAACCATCTCAATTTGTGCTCCCTTTGATTAGCACTTTATATTAAAACAGACCCCCCCCCCCCTTCCTCCTCTGTCTTTCCACCCACGAATGCCCCCCAATGCTCTGCTCTTCTCCGAGGTCTCCAAAAGACTGCAATTACACTCTCATCTGCAAATCCTCGCCCTCGTAGTTAATTAAGGGCGGACGAGAGAAATGGAAATAGAGACCGAAGCATGCATTGGAGGATGAAGGAGCAAAAGAGGAACTCGCAGCTTCGCTATGTTGTTGCTGATGGAGATGGAGGGAGGAGAGTTACGGCGTAGCAATGGAGCCTCATATTACTGCTTCTTTAACCCTCACCCAGCCCACACACACTCATTTAGAAGAGATTTAGCTCTTCACCTACAGTCTGAGAAAGGAGCGCCGTCAACAACAGAGACGAGACAAAAGCTGGCCTCGTTTTACTGTACAGTGGCCTGTTGCTAGTAATGTTCAGCCTTTGCGTCATTCACACACCTTGCCCTCAAACCAAGTTATTTTATTGGGATGCACATGTTCATACTTGGCATCCCTTGGCATACTGTACCTGTAGGTAGTATACAGGATTCCCACACATACTGGGAAAGCTGGAAAATCTGTGAGTAGTTTTCCAGGCATGGAAAACATTGTTATCCATAAAATGAATCATGTTACAGGAGGACACTGTAGTGGTAACATGGTTAACTATCACTGGGCACAGAATTATTGAGTAAAGCCTGTCTTGGGAAACCTGGAATGTGAGCTAGTCAGCCTCTCCTTTATAAGGCTGGACAATATGATATGCTTATGTTTATGGATATCATAACCCAGGAACCCTGATGAACTACATATACATAAAAATAATTTGTGGCTTTTGAATAGCATGTTATCACCATTATACCTCAACTAGGGGTGGGCGGTATAAAATGACTTTTATACTTATTTTATATATTTATATATTATTATAATATGATCTATTATGTTTCATGTATCATTTCATGTGACCCTGCCTGGTGAAGGACTGAAGCCTTGCCCTTAGAGCACGAAGATATAGACCACATATCTACTAGTTTTTAGATGTGAAGGTCCCAGGATCTCATGACCATGGCTTGTAAATAACTCCACATGATAGTGATGCTGGTGAGGCCAGTGATGGGCACGGTAGTGATGCTAACGGCACAAATGCGATGCTGGGCAAGGCTGGCGGTAGCAATTCTGGGTAAGGCCGGCTGCATGTTCGCCAACACTGCGATATCGATGCTGGGTGAGATCGGCAAGCTGCTAATTCTGCGGTAACGATGTTGAGTAGACATGCGATCGCTGTCGGACCATCACCTGAAGTGCAGGTCTCCTGACCCCTGTTCTTTTTTTTGTGTCCTGCTATATGGGAATCAGGTTATGGCAATGATTGGGGGGGACAGGTTGTCTAACAGTAGAACTGAAAGAATAGAGGGTCTAGGGTCCTTCTTGTGGGCATTGATTACTTTCGTTATCAGTAGGCCAGTATTGCGGTCAGTCAGTTACAGATTCCCTCCCCCTTCACTCCCGTTGTGATGCTGGCCGGCTGATGTATGGGATGTATGTGGTGATGGCTGATGTATAAGAGCTGGGTTTCTGGTGCTTTCCTCGGAGTGCACTGGCTGCCTAGTAATGCTGCACTGGCAAAAAAGAGGTGGTGGCCGATTTCACATGTATGCAAGTGATGGGAGGAGTCCTAGTGAGTGGGGTGGGTTCATTGGCTCAGCTAAATCAGGCAGAAAAACAAAAAAAGCAAAACAAAACTGGCGTCTCTATATGCTATCTCTACAATAACCTGTAAAAACAGTAGCACAGCAGGACCGTTCCACTTTGCCGGCTACAGACTGCAGTATAATCCGTGGCCAGTGCAAGAGCAATGTGCTATAGCGACCCGATTCTTTGGGCAAGACTGCTAGCACATGAAGCACATTCCAGAGCCCGGCTGGCCAAATGAGACCAGAACCAGCAAGAAGTGGCACATTCATTGGATGCCTGTGCTTCTGATCAGCTCAGCTTGGACTCATAAGGGACACACTCTCTCGCTTCGCATTCATCTAACCGAGCCTGGCACGATGAGCAAGGTTACTGCTGAGGGCCACAGAAGTGCCGTTCTCCTCACTCCTGTTCTTTTTTGTATCCTTTTATATGGTGATGAGGTTATGGCGAGGATTGGGAGGCAAGGTTGTCTGACAGTAGAGCTGAAAGAATAGAGGGTCTAGGGTCTCAGAAACACTCAGATGTGGAACGAGCCAGAGCCTCTGGCAGCTCGTCTCCCACTGTGGGAAGTGAGTGGATCTGTCTGTGTCTGTCTGTCATGTGGAAGTCAGTGTAGCATGTGATGCCAGATGACTAAATACTGCTGGTTTTGATCTCAGCTTGTTTCAGAAATTGCCAGATGCACGGTCTTAAGAAAGGCTCAAGTCCACAATGCTTTTAGCAAATCCTGATGCACAGTTACACTGACTTTCATAGCATCAGTGTGGCCTGTACAAAGCTTTGGGCACCTTATAGAGTCAGTACAAAGAACCCCCTTTTGCTTTTTGAAGCAGCTAAAAAGCTTTCAGTTCTTGTAGTTGGAATTGTTCCCACTCCTTTTTACAGAAAGCCTCTAGTTTTAAGAACAGCTTGTTTAAAAGTCCATCTATAAGGTTTCTATGATGTTCAGGTCCGGGGACTGAATGGGCCATTCCAAAAGCTTTTCATCTTTTATTTATATATATATATATATATATATATATATATATATATATATATATATTGTATTATTATCCTGTTGTGGAAGCCATCCTCTCTTCAGCTTTAGCCTTTGCACAGATAGCTTGACATTCACATGCAGGGGGTTTGGATTTGCGGGCGTACTCAGTTTCTTTGTCATCCAGATCTCATCTTGGCCGCTGGAGTTGCCCTGAAACTGCAAGCCTAAAATGCGTAGCTATCTTCTTCTGTCCTTCTTGTGGGCATTGATTACTTTCGTTATCAGTAGGCTAGTGTCTTGGCCAGTCAGTTACAGATTCCCTCCCCCATCGCTCCCATTGTGATGCTGGCCAGCTGATGTATGGGATGTATGTGGTGATGGCTGATGTATAAGAGCTGGGTTTCTGGAACTCACTGGTCACTCCTTCTACAGAAGCTCAAAGCCTTGCTGTAGTCATGGATGATCAGTTATCGTTCTCAAGTCATGTTGCAAACGTAATTCGGTCCTGCAGATTTCTCCTGTACAACATCCGGAGAATTCGACCCTTCCTCTCTAGAGAGGCCGCCCAGTCAGTCAGTCTCTCGTCACTTCCAGATTTACTGCAACTCTCTTCTGGCTGGTCTCCCTCTGCGCACCATCAGGCCTCTGCAACTCATCCAGAATGCAGCGGCACGGGTCGTTTTCAATGTCCCTAAATTCAGCCATGTTACTCCACTGCTGTGTTCTCTTCACTGGCTTCCTGTAGCTGCTTCCTGCATCAGATTCAAAACCCTAACGCTGGCCTACAAAGCCAAGAACGGACCAGCCCCTCCGTATCTGATGGCAATGGTCAAAAGCCGTTCTGCACCAAGAGCCTTTGAGCTTCAAGTACGGCTCGACTCGACCCGCCATCCCTCAAAATCCGCGGAAGACAAGCGTCCAGGCTTTTTGTGTCCTGGCACCAAAGTGGTGGAATGAGCTTCCCCTGGGTGTCCGAACGGCTGAGTCGCTCGCTGTCTTCAAACACCGACTGAAGACCCACCTCTTCAGAGAATACTTGGACGAATAGCCACCTAGAGTACTATGGTCACATTCAAACTAGCTGAGGTTATCCTTAAGTAAATAGCAAAGCACTTTTGTAAGTCGCTCTAGATAAGAGCATCTGCTAAATGCCGTAAATGTAAATGAAGGGGGGAGTTCTAGTGAGTGGGTTGCCATCACTCTTAGTCCTCCACTTCATCCCTAATTGTTGCAGTTATGGCAAACTGTTGAGCACTGATGACTAATGCTGCTCTGGCTACTGAAACACTAAACACATGGGTATATTTGGTAATGATTTGGTTCTGAATGAACTGTTAAAAAGATCGGTAATGCTCACCATCAGCCCTCTACTCCTCTGACCAGTCCTCCTCCAGTCAATAGGGCCGTGACTTTCATAAAGCTAACAGGAGTCGTCTTGTGCTTTACCTGTTCTGCATGCGGTTAGCGTGCACTGGTCACTCCCTTCAGCAGAGAGGCTGTCCAGGCAACCTCCTGTCCAAATCATTTGTCTGGTGTGTGCACACACAGTGACCCTGTCACCTTCTGTCAGCCCTTTCTCCTCTTGCTAACACTACCCAAGGCCCTGTGCTCATTTTTCCATCCTTCTCTCCTTCATTTCATCACCCTCTCATTACCCCGCCATCCCTGCTCCTGGCATGAGGAAGGAGTCACTTTCAAACTCCCTGCAGATGGTAGCATTGTTTTCTAACCCGCTTCCTAAAATGACTTGTAATGACACCAGTAATATGACTACCGCTAATAAAGTGCCAGTGGTTTGTACCATCATTTGTACTCGCCGTTCAGCTGTAAACTGGTGTAATCCGGGGGGCGGTGGAGACGGCCGTACAACACGGTCCTGTGTCATTGTATTGCTGTTGATATGGAGCACATGTCTCCTGTGCAGAATTGGTCCCCAGACAGACAAAAAAAAGTGCTTAATGATGTCATACACTGACTAACGTGAGACTACATAATGGCTTTCAGAGACATGCAAGCCTTCATTGACATTCCGAAGGGTCAGCACAATGAATAAAACATTGGACTCATCTGAATATGGTTAACGCAGACAATGAGGGCTTTAGTAGCTGTCATTAGCAATGTTAACACCACTGATCTTTCTCTCTCTCTCTCTCTTTCTCTGTCTCTGTCTCTATTATAGACAGCTGCCAGTTGTGAGAATGGACGAGCTACAGGATGTGCAGTTAACTGAGATTAAGCCCCTTCTGACAGACAAGGTAAGTATTCTAATACACAGTCAGTCACACACAGACATTGGGCTGGGAAGTTCATCGAAAACGAGTCTGAACAGACATTCAGAAGCTCTAATCCACATAATCCTGCCCTGTTAGTACTTTTCCCCCCACTGTGTGTGTTCTATACTGTCCCCTTAATCATATACTACCCTGTCTGCATCTTGGATGCAACGTGGAGGAGAACTCAAACTTAATCCGAGCCAATTGAGCAACTCCTGCAGCTCTTGTAATTGTTCGGTAATCACAGTAGAGGCAAAATGTTTAGGTAATCATGATACTGATTTAAGGTCATACTGGCCAGCACTACGCGGGCACTGAACATCAACAGCAGAAAGAGACTACTTCCTTTCCCACCAAATCTTAGATACCTTAGATGCACAAAACATCATTAAGCGGCTCACTCGGGTTTATGTGTGTTTTTATATATATATATATATATATGCTCCATATCATGGTAAATCAAGGTTTCCCTACTTTTATGAGCTTTTAAAACTTTTCAGAATCAACGGTGGTTTCTGACGGTGGCTTCTGCCTTTTTCCCTACCTTTATAACCTAGGAACAACTCAGCCAGCATAAGTAATGAAAGAAAAGTGAGAAACATCATCTGTTTTTTGAGATGTCACTACAAATAATGGGTTGATCTGCGTCTGGTTGATTCAGCCCACAGCAGTTTAGCCCTGCCTGTTCACTCTGAATTAGGGCTGCATCAACTAATTGACATTGTCAATAGCGTGGAAAATTAAAAGAAAATGTTGACAGCCAGTCTCCTCAATTCGTTGGCTTGATGAATAATGGATTGATTAGTTGGCTCGACAATGATGGTGGCTTCCCCTTTACATCAGAGAGAGAAACTCACAGAAGTCCCGCTGCATGCAGAGAAGAAGCAGTGTAGGAAGGTACAGATAAAGTAGAACAGATATTGCTAAATTATCCGTTATCAGGGTTGGTTTGCAGCTGTTGGTGTAGAGGGCAGTTCAGTTTTTTTTTTGTTTTTTTTTGTGAGTAATGAATTAGTGATTCCTTCATGTGGAATTTAAGTGTCTGTTTCCAACTGGGTTGCTTTGCACAGTACAGGGCAACCAGTCAACATAGATTCCATTTACATATGATCGTCTGATCAAAACCCCTAAAACAAAAATCTGCGTCAATACCTTCTTTAGGTGCCTAATAATAATAATAATAATAATAAGCAAAGCACTAAGCAATAAATACAGCAAAATAATTAGTGTTCTCTCCCTCTTTCAATATCTGTGCTTTTACGTGGTCAGTTCAAGCTATGAATCGTCATGATCATACTACTTCTTCATTCTTCTTTCCCCATTAACAAAATTTGGGAGATGATTTTGGTGAAGGTCAATTCCTCATGTAGACTGTAAAAAAATTTCATTTTCATTTTAATTACTTTGAATTTCGAATTACTTTTGCTGATACAAGTGGATCAGCACAGTGTCACTGCAGTGCCAAAAATGACCCACCACCCAAATACTATCTGCTCTGTGGTGGTCAGTCCTGTGGGGTTCTGATGTAGAGGAACAGGTGGACTACAGACTGTAACTATAGAACTACAAAGTGCTCCTGTGTGGTAAGTGGAGCTGATTTAATGGAGAATGAGTGTAGAAACAAGGAGGTGCTGTTATGACTATGTATGATACATGGGTAGATATCGTTCCCCTACCGTTCCACTAACTGAGCTAATGCTGTTTGTAAGGATTTATAATACAGGCCATAAAATCTCAGGAATTAAAACTGGAACAAATCACGAGCTCCCAGGAGTTTCCGAGCCGGGCCCTTATAAAATTCACCCCTCCGTTAAACGCCACCATCACTCAATCATCTCGGTCTCATGCCCCCCGATCTCATAAGTCTGATTTGCATCTCAGATCGATTCAAGACTTTCCCCCTCAGGCTCTGCTGCGGAGCTGCTGGTTACCCTTGGATACCAGGCTCCTGCTTGCCAAGCTCCGAGAGCTGTGCTGGAATCAGAGACTGATCTACTCTGTGAATGCCATCTGAACCCAGACTCCCATCCATCCATCACAGCACACTGGTGTAGAGAACGATTTGCTCATCGGCTGAGAAAGCCAGAGATGAGCTGATGCTTCGTGAAACTCATTTAGTCGAGGAGAGGAAAGCTGCGAATAGGCCGGAGGAGGAAAGACTAAACTCCTGTGCAGTGAGCTTGTAACAAGCTTTTACTGGTCATTAGTGTACCTTTTTATACATTCGTCATGCCAAAAATAGCTGGACGCTTTCATAACAAGCAAATCCCAATTACCAAGCTAGCGGAAGTTAGCTTTATCCTTAGTAGGGCTAACACGTGAACAAACACTACTTTTGAAGCAGACGACATGGTTTGTCGGTGTTCCATTGCCGTAGAATGACCTCTTTGGCTGGCTCATGCTCGTAATTTAGTAACAATGTCTGGCCATTTAATTTAAACAAGCTTAGGTCCAGCAGCCGTTGTTGAGTTCAGAAAGCCTTAGGCACCTATGACCGTTTTACCACTTCACAGGTTGTCCCTCCTTGAACCACCTTTAGAAGGTACTGACCACTGCATACCAGGAACAGCCCATAAGACCAGCCTGATGTTTTGGAGCCATCACAATTTGAGCTCAGATTCTTACACTTACCTGCATTGTGCAGCTGTTAGTTTTATGAAACTGATGTAAAAATGTATGAAAATAATGTTTTTATGATGTTTTGATTTCACTATTAAGACTAAAGCTGGATGATGGAAAGATGTGAAGCTGCTTTACACAATGGGACTACTATTCACCCATCATTATTTATGATTATTTATTTATTTAATATATATTTTCTATACATCTTTTATTGACCATTTTCTATTATACCATTCCATTACCGTTATTTACCACCTCTTCAACCAAATGACCATTTTCCAACCTGTCTTTATCCTGTAGAATTTCACATGATGTTTGTTATTGTCTCTTCAAAGGCTCATTTATGCTAAGCATTAAATATGGATATGGAAACAGAAGGAGCCTTCTGTCCATACTCTGCTTTTATCTAGTATGTGTGAAACACAATAAATAAGAAACTGATGCCTTGACACAGTTTACAGCACTGCCTCTTTTGTACCTTTTTTTTTTGTAGTTAGTTAATTATCACAACCTCCTCCACCGTCACCATGAAACGTCTGACTCTGAACTGCCCTCTAGTGGAAGTACTTAATATCCATGTCAAATTAAAAGATGGATGGATGGAAGTATGTAGTCAGTGACTGCTACATCATTCAAAATGTTTAATTTTAGATCTTCATTTTCAAATGTATAAATAAGCCTTAAGACTGATGTATGTAAATGACCTTTGTTCTGATTGTGCTGAAGTCTGAACATACATTAAATGTCAGAATGTTTGTGGACACCCCTTCTAATAAATGCACTCAGCTACTTGAAGTACTGCTAATATAATGGTACTCTCTGGAGCTGATGCATGAACATATTTGCACCATGCCTAATGCCAGGTGTGGACTAGAGGGGTATCAAGCCCCCTCAGAATTGAGTTGTAGAACTGTTCTCTGGAATGATGGTGCTCCATCCAATACGGCATGGGATGAGTGTGGGTTGGGGTGGAAATGGGGTGTGGGTTAAAGGGAATCTTCACAGCAATGCTCCAAACTCGAACGACCGCAAGAGAAGCGCTTTTCTCAATACTCTTGATGAATAGTAAGAAACTATGAATGTGTGGGTGTCCCAATACTTTTGTCCATATAGTGTATTTCACATTACGAAGTCATGAGTCGTTCCTTTTCACCTCATCTCTTCTCTTTGCCCTTTTCTTACAGAATGGCCGAAACTTCCAGGACTTTGACTGTCAAGTAAGTGGGGTTTTTGTTGTTTGTTTGTTCCTCAGAGTACACAGATGTCAGTCCCTCTGATCGTGGTTTATCTATTCATTATCAGTGCCTCGATTCTGCTCACTACACCTAATGCTTCTGCCATTTCACAAGTGCTCTCTATGAGGCCTGCCTAGCTTATAGAGTGGACATGGATCCTCTTGTTCAGTCCTTAGGCTATGCTTCAGAGTTTGAACAGCCAAATGAACGTGTGTGTGTGTGTGTGTGTGTGTGTGTGTGTGTGTGTGTGTGTGTGTGTGTGTGTGCGTGATTTTAAGTGTGTGGGTGGATGGGTAGAGCGGTGTGAGTGGGCGGTTGGGCTTTGAATACAAGTCTGTGTGCAGTTATGACAAAACTATGCGTACAGTTAAGAAAAGACTGCATCCAGCCAAAAAATGCCTTCAGTATCAGTCTTGTTGATCAGTTCCTGAAGTTGTTACTCTTGCTCACTCACGCCTGACTCCCGCCTCCTCTCTCTTCCCTGTTCGGTGTTCTCGTTTCATCCGTTACTTTCCTTTCTTTGCCTTGCCATCTGCCTTTTTCCCTTCCTGCTAACAGGTCAGGGTTGTCTTCAGCTATCCGTAACTATCTGGTCTCTCTTATTATGACCTAAACTTAATGGAGTGGAATGCTTGTTCATATTTTAATGCGCATGTATCCGGCATGCTGTCTGTCCCCGGCCCGATTGACAACAAGACCGTTCCAGGCTGATGGAGCAAAAGGTAGCGTGGCTATTAGCGCATCATTCACTTTACCATCTGCATACAGGTAGAAGCGAAACCACACTGTGAAACTTGGTCCAATTAGAGAGGAAGCTGTGAAGGAGTGCAGATGTGGGGTTAAATTTGCTGAATCTGTGAAGCCCTGAGGCTATAGCCCAGCCCAGCAGTGTTGACTCCAGTTAGCAGATATTCACAGCTACGTCTTCTGAGAGTAGCAGCAGCAGCCAGTTCCTGTTATCCATCACATCGTGCCCAACATTCTATTTAATCTCACTGTTAACCCTTCCATGTCTAGTTTGGGTTCACGTCCAGCTCATATACCTTCACACACAGTTCATAGTTATGTAAATATAATTACCTTAAGGTCCAAGCCAGCTCCTGAGCATTCCCCCTTTATCTGTATTGGAATGTATGCTAATACAGAATCCCTTTGGAAATCAGTTAGAATCTAAAACTAAAATGCATCTTCAACATCCACAGAATCCTCATGGCGTGGCAAGAGGATCTTTAAGTAGATTTAGGAATAAAAGAATGGAGATCAGCATGCATGAAAGCTCAAACCCAATCTGCAGACTCCCACCTTACACTTTTGCAGTACAGTTGGCGTATGGGAGTTTATATTGCACCAGGAAAACTCAATTGGACGGGACTATTGCAGACGTATGTATTAGGTGTGGTGAAGATAAAGGAACTAGATCACTGTATGTGGCAGGGCTTGAGAGTAAGAGATTTCTGGCTGTAGATAAAATAAGAAAACGTCTTTAATATTAGATTTGATCTCCTGTCAGAATTCTGGGATTCATTTCCAGTTAGGTTGGAAATGAATCCAAAGCTCTTTATTTATAGACTTTACCCAATTAATCATAAAACAAATGGGATTCAAATCCTCGGGTCATTATTGTTTGTTTGTTTAGTGAACACTATTCTTTCTTTCTGTGTCCAGTGTTTTAGTGATGGTGTTTCTCTGAGGGTGTACATCACTGCATCCATCAGCTGATGATCCTCTGCTTCAGGGAATGTTTTTCCTCTTACTTCTTACTAAATCTCTTGCTTCAGATCTCACACTCGTAATGGCACGTCTTGTGGAGAAGCTTTAGGCTGCCGAGAACGAGCCATTAATGAGTAGAGAAGACCTAGAGTGAAAGAGTAAATATCATATAACTCTTCTGTTCGTATGAAAACTGGTATATATGAGAATTACAAATGGGCAATAAATTAAACTGAATTTGAGGAACGGTAAGACTGTTTGCAGAATTTGTATGAAGAAAGTCTATTGAATAGGTGTAGACCCTGTAAGAACATTGGTTTCACAGCTTGTGGTAATCCTACTGTGCTGCGTTTTCTAGCTTAAGACGGCAGCGACACACAGTGTTAAAAATAGCCTCAGGCGGCAGGCACCTGTAATGGAGCGACCTGGCTCAATGAAGCGACCTCTCCAGAGACCGCTGCTCGGCAATAGGGAGCCTTGTCATTCACAAACTCTCACGCATCCGCATCCATGCTGGAGCTAGTGTCGAGCAAGTGGCGTTCTGGGGAATTTACTGCGATGATGTCATTGGTTGTTAAGATCAGTTGGTGCACGGCATTTAGAGAATGGAAGCTGAGAGGAGAGAGGATGAGCGAGACGATAGAAAATCTACCCTGTAATTTGTGCATAAATTAGTTCGCCCGTTCCTAAAGGCTTTCATTCTTTCCCCACCTTCCTTTGGTTCTTTCTCTGTTTTAATATGTAGGTTGGGGGAGGGGTGGGAGAAAATGTCTAAACATCGCTAGAACTAAAAGCATGAAGTGCAGTGGAGCAGAGACCGAGCATGTAAGTCCATGATGTAACGGTCCCTCAGGCATTTCCCTGGTCTGTGCTGGTTACTCGGAATGACACACAAGCTTCGTTTAGACGCTACGACATGGATATAGGGACACATTTTCCCTTCTCTCCTCCAATCCCAGAGTTCCCAGTGCCCTCTACCACTGTATCTCCACCTCTGAGTCCGTCTTTGGAGGGGGGAAAAAAAAAAAAGCTAGTTGCTATGGTAACTGCACTGATATGGCGACTGTGCTCACAGTTGAAGGTGCTGGTGTTCTGGTGTGGCCCCTGAACTTCTCTCTCACTCTGACACCTGTTGGTCTCCTCCAGGAGGGGGCAGCATGAATGCACTTTAGAGTGAGGAGATGATGATGATGATAACCCAGCTTGAAGCAGGGCAGCATGGTTCAGAAGCTTTGGGTAAGTGTGTAGGTGTGTGGATTTCATTTACATGCGGCAGTAATATGCTTGCTTTGAACTCACAGATTGCAGATGCATTTTTGATTAAAGGTTTATGATTAACGATCTGAAGCCTGTGAGAAGATGCAGGCCATTGTAAATGGAAATCACATCCGATGGGCTTAACCAGAAGGGAAACTGTTGCACTGATGTTTATCCGCTCTCTAACCAGCTGCAGCAGGTGAGTCACTTCCAGGTATTAGTTAAGCAGATGCGGATAAATCATTGGGTCACACTGTACTGGAAATGCTGATTGTGAGGCGATCTTGGCTGATTTCTGCCAACCAGTTCTTCAGTTCTAATAGTGAATCTAGACTTAAGAGACCTTTGTCATCCACCCGTATCTATGCATTCAGTGGAACAAACCAATGTTCGTCTGTGGTGTGACGCAACTCATGGCTACTGTGTACTTGCCCATATAGTACAAGTTACCTGTAATGACAGTACAACTTAATGCCTTACCATCCAAGTACAAAAAGAGGTTCCTGCTTTGGGTTACAAACATGGTTTTCAAGATCCATTTAATTATTTTCATTGGCTTCTCTGGCTTCTCTCTTCATAATTTGTCACTTCACACACGACTCCAGCGAACATCCTTTATGTATGAATAATACAAATGTGCTTAGAGATACTTCATGTGCTTCCTGTGTGGTACTGAGCTTTTTAGTCCGTTAATTTAAGTAGAGCTGCACTGAACTATTGTACAGTGACGAGAATCGGATGGTTTTCAAAGTGATCAGCCATACCTGGTGACCATGCACAATGCGCACAAGGGTGCCAGAAGCACAAACACAGTCACACACCCCAAAACCACTTTCTGTAGACCTTTCTTAGTCACCATGTGGTCCGCCCTCACAGTTTAGTCAAGCGCTCACTGGTCTTTAAGAAAAACAACTGAAGGGCAATTATCTGTGGAAGTCCCTTGGACATGGATGAAAGGCTTATTATTTTTTTTTTAAAATGTAAATAAAAAAAAATGTTAGACATGTGTTTACAACATGACCGGAAGCTATTTAACGCTCCTGTTAATGCTTCCACGATAATGTTTGTTATATACTTTAGAATATGCTTTTCAAATATATGGATTTTCTTTTCTTTTACATTTTACAATGGCTTAAAGATTCGTCCACACTTATTATATATTTAATAGTATTGCTGAAAAGCTGAACAAAATGTTGCTTTCATGCTGTTGTTTATAATTCTTAAAGAAAGCTGATCAAAATCAGAATTGGTGAGTCACATGTTTATATATTTAAAAAAAAGTTATGACTATGCCATTTCCAACCATGCTTGGTAATATCTAAAATAAATGATATATTATGTACAGATGCTACATGAAGTTGCTTTACATTCGTATCTTTAGTAATATTATATGTGTAGCTAAATATCTTTTTATATAAACTGTTTCACTTTTCATTTTAAAAAGCAGCTGTTTTACAGCATGATGTTTTGTTATAGTGAGGGGCAGTAATTGTCTGAGCCATCAGGACACAGAAGGTATGGAAAATGCTGGGTGTTTTTCTCAGCTGGTATGACTCTCTGGGGATTTTCCCCAGCAAGAGCGTGGAAAATAGAATCTGCCACAGCTTAAATACTTATTAATACCCTAATTGGCTGTTTTAACAGTACAAAGGAACAGAATGTTTTATTATTAAAGTTGTTCCAAATTTGACTAGCTGCCCCATACAGACAAAAGTATTGGGACACCTGCTCATTCTTTGTTTCTTCTGAAATCAAGGGTATTTAAAAATTGTTTTTTTTTTTTTTTTTTTTGTGAAGTCCGGTTGCTGGATGATCACTCCACCTCATCCCCAACTCATCCCAAAAGTACTGGCTAGAGCTCTATCAATCATTCCACAGAACACAGTTCCACTGCTCCACAGCTCAATGCTGGGGGGGGGGGGGGGGGGGCTTTATACCCCTCTAGTCCACACCTGGCATTAGGAGACATGGTGGCAATAGGTTCATATTTATCTCCCCCAGAGAGTCCTAATATATTAGCAGTACTTCTCCACAGAGACTTTGCACACGTGTCTGCAATGAGTGCAGCTTAAAAGAGCTGAATGCATTCATGAGAAGGGGTGTCCACAAACATTTGGACATATAGTCCAGTAGACTGTGGCCATGCATGGTTTTTTCCTTTTAGGAATAGATGTCACTCTGTAATTGTCCATTAGAGACCAGTAGAAGAATTTGATGGTCTGTCTGTGGGTTTAGCCACTGTTCAGAAGATCTCTGTACGGTTCTCCTCACAGTGGCAGCACAAGTACAAGACTGAGCCTGCCCGCCTTATTGTTGTCTGTGCTTTTTCTCTCCTGCCTCAGAGCAAACACACAAAAGCAAACAAAGACTTAACGTGGAGCTGGCTTTACGTACACCACACAGCTAGGCGGAGTTGGCTACATGCCATAGGCCCCTGACCTTAACCGTGGGAGGGCTAGAGCTTTGGGGATGGCTGAATGGCTTAGCCAGAATACGTTCTGAAAGAAGCTGGAAAGAGTGATTGTAGAATAGATGATGTATATTCATACAGATGTGTATAAAAACAAAAATATATATATTTAAACTTACCCAGGTCCAATGCTTTTGTTCTCTTCATTCTCTTCTCCCATATGAGGGTTTTTTTTTTCTCTCCCTGCTTGTCCAGGATTAAGGGTGTTAAAACTAGACAAAGCACTGACCTAGTATCTGTTCTGGGCCGACATCAGCAGAAAATGTGATTCTGTAACACCGCTCCTTCAACTCCCATTACAAATCTGGCCTGAAATATCTTGCTGGTAGTGAAGATTGATGTAAAACAGCCACATGCTAGCACTACAATTCCTTTATTGGAAATATATAATGTTAAATGTAGGATACAGTGGAGACTATGGCACAATGTACCGTACCATGGGCTCACATGCAAGGACTGTACAGATTCAGTAGTTTCAGTAGTTAATGATTGAAGTAGGTTTTTCCTTTGGTTATTATTTTGTATACAGATAGTACCAGGTTAGGTATCAGAAGTATTTGGACAGTGACCCAAATTCATTTCGAACCACAATGATGGATTTGAACATAGATTTAGACATTCAGCTTCAATTCACAGGGGCTTAATACACATTGCATTAATCTTTTGGGAATTATAGCCATTTTTTATCTTGGTCCCTACATTTGTAAAAGCTCAAAAGCAGTATGTAGTCCAAAGGTGCAGATTAGTGATTAGACAGTTTACAGTTTATTTTGTAAAATAGTATTTTTACAGCACACCTACACTTTTTTAGGGTTGGGCCATATCCACTTCTTTGAAACTGTCATACTGTCAAAAGAAATGGCCGCTGTACACTGTATTGACTGGGGCAGGGAGTCGTGTACGCCGCACAAGACATGCAGATGGTTCTACGTTTGCGTGGCTTCCGTACAATCTCATCCTGCACTATTTTAAAACTGAAAAATGATCAAATGCAAAGTCCAGTTTGCTCACAGGGTCTCAGACTAGGTGACCACTGTGCACACAGTCGTTCCACAAACCATCAACCTGAAAACAGTTGCAAATGTTAATCTGCTCTGAATCAGAAGAGAGAAGCTGGTTAGCGTTAGCTTAGTAAGCGGGATAACGATCTGCTCAGCACAGAACAAACTCATGTCACTTCTAAACATTCAGACCAGAGTGACTCAGGTCGAGAGACTGATGCTGGAAGGAGACAAAGCTGAATTTAGAAGATTGTCCTGTGGTTTGAAACCTGTAGCCCACTCTAAACTATGATGGCCTTTATAACAGCAGCAGCAGCACAACACAATCAAAGTGCGCGATCGATAAAGGCTTCTGTCTGAGAGCGTGAAGTCAGGTGACTGGTGATTGGAGGAACAGAATGGTGAAGTGAGACCGGTTCTGATGTTTGGGCCCGTTGAAGGCTATCTAGGCTTAGAGAGGTTAGCTAGCAGGCTAAACACCACAGCACAGGCCGTGTTCCAGCTCACTGCGGCTGAAAATCATGTACCTTTTAGAGGATAAAGCCTCGCACTGTTTCATCCAGGTTTGCTTGTGTCTCATCCTGTGCCTCTCTTACGTGCACATGGGAGAATGAGCTTATTTGTACTTGATAAACACAGAACAGATTTTTAACACATCAGATATGTCATACATTTTAAATCCTCAGCATTTTAAAATTGTGCTGTGAACAGTATTACTGTTATACAGCCCCTCTCTCTCTCTCTCTCTCTCTCTCTCTCTGCCTCTTTGTCTTTTTCATGCCTTCTTTCTTGCTTGCTTGGTTCTGCTTTTTTCTGCCTTTTTCTCTTACTCTCTCTCACTCTTTCTCTTTATCTGCCTTTCTGCCGCTCTCTCGCACACACACTCTGCCTCTTTCTGCCTCGTTCTCTCTGTCTCTGCCTCTTTATGCCTTTCTCTCTCTTTCTCTCTTCCTCTTTTTGAAAGAGGTAGAGAAAGAGACAGACTCTTGCGCTTTGTCTCTCTCTCTACCTCTTTCTGCCTCTCTCTCACACTCTCTCTGCCTCTTTCTGTCTCGTTCTCTCTGTCTCTGCCTCTTTATGCCTTTCTCTCTCTTCCTCTTTTTGAAAGAGGCAGAGAAAGAGACAGACTCTTGCGCTTTGTCTCTCTCTCTACCTCTTTCTGCCTCTCTCTCACACTCTCTCTGCCTCTTTCTGTCTCGTTCTCTCTGTCTCTGCCTCTTTATGCCTTTCTCTCTCTTCCTCTTTTTGAAAGAGGCAGAGAAAGAGACAGACTGTCGCGCTTTGTCTCTCTCTACCTCTGTCTGCCTCTCTCTCGCGCATTCTCTGCCTCTTTCTGCCTCGTTCTCTCTGTCTCTGCCTATTTATGCCTTTCCTCTCTTCCTCTTTCTAAAAGGGGCAGAAAGAGGTAGGAAAGAGACAGACTCTCTCGCGCCTTGTCTTTCTGCTTCTCTCTCGCTCTTTCTCTCTCTTTCTGCCTCTTTCTCTCTATCTTTCTACCTCTTTTTGCCTTTCTCTATCTCTGCCTCTCTCAGAAAGAGGTAGAGAAAGAGACAAAGCGTGAGAGAGTCTGTCTCTTTCTGCCTCTCTCTCTGGCTAACCTGTAGTCGAATAATGTGGGCAGCAAGGTTGGCTCGATTAGCAAAAAAATTATATACCAGCAAACTTGCAGCTTCAGTAAAGGGAACGCCAGAATTTGACTTGATTGTGGACGGAGGAGTGTATGAAGGGCAGGAGAAGCCGTTCTCAGAGCCGCTTCGTCTCACCCGATGATGAAATGAATGAAGAGCTACCAGGATCCCTGATTTGTTTGAGTTGCAGGGTTGGTGTTCAGTTCTTTGCTGCACTCTGTTGGTAAGAAGCGGTACTGCATCATTTAACCTCACAGAGCAACTTTTTTTTTCCTTCATGCTTTGAACAGCCAGAGACAGATCTGACATTTTGAAGTCAGAGGAAAACAAAACGCTCACCTTTTCTCATCTGGTTTCTGCCTTTTTAACAGATTTGGAGCATCAACTGCTTCTGAGACAGGATACACCTGCTGCTTGATGTGGCTGCACACGTACACACACACAGACACACCGCCACGTACAGCCTTAGTCGAGCACGCTGAGGTGGGGTATGTTCCACAACGGGGGCGTACGCACTTGACTAACTTTTTTTCGGGGGTCTTCTCGTTTGCATTAACCCAGGGAAGCCCTTTCTGCTTTCGCCCACTCTCGGCCTTCCCAGGGCCAGGTGCATCCTGGGAAACTGAGTTAGAATAAGCCAGGCGGGTACATGCTCGTAAATGTCAGCCGTTTATCCATCTGTAAATTGGCAACCCCACTTTTAACTGGGCCATGTTCTGAGTATAGCGAATCTAGTGGGAGGTTTGGCTGCTGCAGTAACAGCATGCACAGGGTCTCTTTTTACCTTATACAGATGTTTAAGTGTCTAATCTGGAACTGCTTAAAGTAACAGTTTAAAAAACTGACATTATAGTATTTTTATGTATTTATTTATTTTAAAGTGAAAAGGGAATTACACCAGATGTCTGATCACATGTTGTATTATTAATAATGCAATCATAACATAAACAATTTAGGCCTTCATTGGTAAAAATTCCAAGGAACAGTGAATTTTACTTTTGTTTTAAGCAGCAAAATATTTTTATATATATTTTTTATTTTACATTACATGTCCTCTCATGTGACTATTGTGCATGTGTACAATGCCATAACGGTGCAACAGCCTATTATGCAGCTGCAGTTTAACTCTCTGCGTTCTCTTAAACAGCCACCTGGGCTGCGTTTTTACATATGAGGCAGAGCTTAACATTTTTTAAAGTTTTCAGGGTCCTCATGTTTGTCTGAAGACCAACATCACTTGTCCATGAGTTAATGTGTAAAAATAATATAAATAACATTGTGTGAATGACTGCTGCATTACGTAACCGCGTTACAATGAACGGTCACTGTACTGTGGGTAACATTTTACTCATTTTGAGTCTTTTTTATTTTTTTTCGTTAAGCCTCACATGGTTATGATACTGTACCTACACCTTTAAAAAAAAAAAAAAAAAAAGGAGCTTAATGGGAGTATTTCTGTAAAGAACCCTGATGGCTATTTCTCTCTCTTTCTGCCTCTTTCTCTCTGTATCTTTCTACCTCTTTCTGCCTTTCTCTATCTCTGCCTCTCTCAGAAAGAACCCTGATGGCTAGAACCAGGTTCTGTGCCTGGTTACACAGATCTTTTTTGCCTTTTGACTATGTCCCTAGAAGAAATGACCGCTGTGTATCTGTGTCTGCTGATTTTCATCCAAAATATGTGATCAGACGATATTTCTCGAATAATTTCTCTTGATCCTGAGAGCCAGCTTAATGATTTTACTAAAATTGCACCAAAAAGAGTTTCATTGTGAAAAGGCCAATGCAACATCTTGCTTGGAGGAGACCACTAATCGCCATCGGAGCTGTGTTGCATGGTGCTAAATTATTGTTAAGCAGTGAGAACAAGGCAATAATGCTCCAACAACTGGATGTTTGCCCGCTATGACCGCAGTGCTGCAAATGAAGTCCCGTCCGCTAGTTGTTGCCTGGATCACACAGTACCTGCAGACACATTCTGGTTTGATTGCAGATATGTCAGTATGCACACCAAGCAAACCAGGACTAAAATGTAAAGTGCCAAGAGAACCAAACTACATGTATAAATGCACACGTAGCAGGTTGTTGGAATAGCCATAGCCTAAGGGTCAGAGATGCAGGCAGGAAACGGACACCGCAGAAGGGAGCAACGGTGACGGCTGAGGTGCCCTTGAGAAAGCATAGTTGTTGCCAACCAAAGCCAAAGTGCTTCAATACACTAGCCTTTAATGCAGAGGCTGTCGGTCGGATTTCTCGTCATCTATCTTGTATCTCTGTTACGTGCAGACCTGAGACTGCCCAACGCTGCACTTCCGCACTTCGTAGCATCCGTGTTTTGTGTTCCGTCAACATTGTTATAAGCTATGATCAAAAATGATTTTGGACCTTTGTGAATCGATTCAGAATCGTCCATCATCCGCATTGAGATCCAAGAATCTGTGTCCCCCACAAGGATATAGTCCCTGTTACTTTTACGTTATAGCCTGTTCTGTCCAGCATTATGTGAAAATTATTTTGAGGGGGCTTCTTGGCTCCTCCTACAGATTGGAAGTGTAGTTTACTTTTTTTACCACTGCAGATGACACAAACTCCGTTACGCAGTTCTCGTGCAGCTGTACCAAAGTTACATAGTGCAGTTTCTGCGTTTCAGCCCAGAGTGGCAATGGCAAGGGTTGTCATTCTATCTATTGCAAGTCATATGTGAGCTGTAAATCATACCGTAGTGTCCTTTTATTTTTGAGCTTTATTGATATACTTGATATCAGTGGTCCGCCCTCATCATGGACTGGCCTTGTGTGTGTCTGTAGCTGTGTATGTGTGAGAGAGAGAGCTGGTTAGAGGCAGCCATATTGTGTCTTATTGTTAAATCTGTGGGTAATCCTACATTCAAGCCTGCTTGGGCTGCGTAAGCTAAATCTGCTGATGCCTCACTGAAGGAACGCACCGCAGAAACTCTGCTTCAGCAAGTGGGGTGGGTGTGTTCCAGCTGGGACGTTCAACCTCTCAGTGCCTGTGCTGTTCTAGCAAATGCTTCGATAGCTCACTTTGTGTGTGTGTGAAGGCTTTGGGTGGAATCTTCAGTGTGGGCCATATGGCGCTCATATGACCTCAGTCTTTTGTTTTTTGTGTTGGAACTCCAGTGGCGTTAATAGCTCGTCTCTATGGCAACACTTACTCGCGCACACCAGTTGCGAATGTTTTTGGTCAGCGCTCCAAACCCGATGTGTCAACCCGATGTGTCTGACAAGGCAGAACCCAGATAAATCGATGTTCACTTACATATATATATATATATATATATATATATATATATATATATATATATATATATATATATATATATATATATATATATATATATATATATACATACACACACACACACACACACACACACACACACTTGAACACTTACTCAGTGTTCTGTCACCCCCTTGTAATTTCACCTGACCGTCTAAATCCAATTAGACCAGCCCGAGTGCCCTCCACCTCGCCCACAACCAACCCCCCCCCCCCCTTTCAGTCATTCAACGCCGCTCACAACTACAGACACGTTCCTCCCTCTCTCTTCTCTCGCGCTCTCTCTTGCACGCTTTCTTTCGCTCTCTCTTGTTCCTCACGGTTTTCCATAGCAGTGTGCCATCTTGGATGCTGTTTTCCTCTCTTCCCTTTTATTGTTTTATTTTTTTATTTTTTTCCCGTCCTTTCATCTGCCGGCCCCCTTGTACGCTGCCACCGCCCCTTGTTACCGAGCAAGGAGCAAGCGTTCGTCTCTCTCTCTCTCTCTCTCTCTCTCTCTCTCTCTCTCTCTCTCTCTATCTCTCCCTCTCTCTATCTCCCCCTTTCCTTCTGGTTCTTTTTTTTTTTTGTGTGATTCCTTTCTCCTGGTGGATCACTGAAATGACGACCATACTGGATCTCCAGCAGATTACTTGTGCCATTACCGGCGTGGTGAGTAACAATTAGTGCCTGTGTGTCGGGGTGTGTGTGTGTGTGTGTGTGTGTGTGTGTGTGTGTGTGTGGTCAGCAGCAAGGAGAGTGGAGTGTATTTGTCTCTCAACAGCCTGTTGATTCTCCTCTCAGGCAGCCTCGCTAACTCAGCCGAACTGCCTAATCTGTCTCACACAGCTTACATTGTGGTGTTTGTGTGTGTGTGTGTGAGGAGGAGTGGGCGTCATGTGTCCAGGCATCATGTGTTTTTATTCATTTTTGTTTACCTGCGTCAGGGTGTCTGCCGTGTTTGCCTGGGTGGGATTGTCTCCACTGCTGCTAACAGTGTAGTAACTGCCAGTCATTTGCCGTCACTGTTGAGCGTAAAGGCGTGTCTGTTCCCCTCTTGCTTTGTGAGCGTGCCAGCCATCCTGCTGTGTCCCAAAGGGCAGGCCTTTGATTTTGGGCTGTGCGTCTGTGCATCTGTGTGTGTGTGTATGGGTGTGTTTTGTATGAGCGTGTGTGTGTGTGGGGGTGAGCATGATTAAGCTGAAGGGTGCTGCTGCGTGTGCTGTCTGTTGCCAGCAGGGTTGGGTGGTGCTAGGCGAGGCCTGTGGAGCTGAAGGGAAGAATCTCATTATTGGATGTCTGACCCTGAATAAAACAATGGTTTCCTTCTGTTCACGCTTAAAGGCTCTGTATGCGATTCTGGAGAGCGACTGTTGATATTTGAACTCTGCGGCAAAACAAACACACAGCTCCCTTAATGCGTTTTGTGGCTTGGCAAGCTGTTGCTACAACTGCTGCTGCTTAGTAAACCAGTTCATTTGCACACGGGACAAGACAGTACTGAGCTGTTTCTGTGAAGCAGCAAAGATAAGTCAGTGTTACCCACCTGTCCCTTTTCATGCCTTTTTAAAGTTCAGGTCTCGGAGGTCTCTTATGTCAGGTTTACTCATGTCTTTGAATTTGAGCTGAATTTTCTTGTTACAGCGCTAAAAACAAAGCTAGGCTAGGCAATGTTATGATTATATGGCTACTGTGGACTGTCACAGTGCCACAAAACAGCCTGTCAGAGCAGACCTCATTAATAAGACGTCTTGGTCTTTGACGTATAAAAAGTAAGTATGTGGCTGTGGCTGTGGTGAAAAATGCTCAAATGCAGTTTTACAAGCTTGTTTACAACCCTGTTGGGGGGGGGGGTAGTCTTCCAATCTGCTTTTATTGGTTGGTTTATGGTTTGTGGCCTAGCTTAGCACTGTGACAAGAACAGTTCTTAAGTCTTATTGGATAGTGTTGCTGTCCTCTTGGTGTCCTTTCAGCGCGATGCACGGTTAGCTAGTGGACGAGATTGCAGCCAGTCAGCAGCGTAGCATTAGCTTTCAGTCTTATTTATCCTCAAAAATGCATCTGCTAGTTGGGGTGTAAATATAACACATTGTTGGTTTTGGTTGTGCTGGATTTTCTTTTGAACAGCAGTGTTTAAGAGTTTTGAGTTCATGGTATCTCACTTCCATGTACCAAACTCAAGTTTTCACATCATTCCGATAATGTTGCTGTCTTAGTAAATATACAATATAGAAATGTGGTTATTTTGCATTAGAAATGTCAAGACTTTTTGAAATGGTGTAAATTTCAAATGATAAATGTTGCACTAGAACAGATGCCAAACTCTGTGGTTCTGTATAGTATTGAAAAGGGGTTCTTATGGATCCATATACAATGTTTTCCAACATGAATAACCATTTAACCAGAGAAAGAACCATTTAAGTATTCTTGGCTCTGTGTAGAAACATCAATGTTCCTAAAAAACCCTTGAAGAACCCAGTTTTTAAGGCTACGTGCGCCGTAAAAGCTCTATGTCTGGATCTCATTTGTATTGCGCTTGTTGGTAAATGGCATATTGGCAGTCATGATATCTTGATGACTGGATCGGTCACACTCTTGCCAGTAGCTGCTTGTAGTACTTTGATATTCTGCAAAATGAGAAATTTAAAAAGTCAAGAGGTTTTTGAAGCATTTATCTTGTTTGTTTGTGTAGCTGTCAGACACTGTTGATGGTCATAGCTGGCGGCCTTGTGATTTATTTTGGCAGTACATCAGCTCTCGCTGCTGTGACCTTTGACAAGCCTCTGACATTTCCTCTACAGATCGTTCTTCACTGATTAAAATGCATATCTATTTACTCATAATTTAGTGAAAGCTTGGAAGGCTCAAAGGTTCTAAACATTCTCCTTTCATTAAGTGACTTCTTGCAGTGAGGACATAGAATATACTGTACAACACTTTCACTTTAACCTTAATCACTGCTGTTTTCTGCATGTAAAGGGACTGCATCCGAAAGCGGGGCTGGCCGGTATAGTGATGCTGTATCCTTACAGCTCCCACAAGAAAGAACATGCCCTTGTTGTTGACTGTAAACAAACAAAACTATTTCGTCTTTAATTAGGAGTTTAAAATGAGTGAACATGACCGTGCAAAAATCAGCTTTATCTACTCTGTCGTTGCCATTATTCACCCTAGCAAGTGGGCTTGTTCTCATGAGGTAACTACTAAATGGTCTGACTGCATAGAGCCAGTGCTGAAAACGCTGTAGATGCGCTGTACAAAGGTAAGTTAATAACCATCTAATGTTTCACATATGAACTCTTAAAGGTGCCGACAAATGTTCTTTGAGTGCTGCTATGAACAAACCATTTTCCACAAGAACTGAGAGTGAGGAACATTTTAGATTGGGAAAGATCCTTGCCCTTCACCTTCACTTCAACCCTTTGAAAGGTTCTTCACACGCACATCTCTATTACAAAAATGTGGCCCAGCGGTCAAACATGCTGCCACTATGACTCGCTCAGGGTTCGCGAGTTCGCGTGTCGACCCATGCCTCTTTGCCATCAGCAGCTGGAGTCAGAGAGAGCACAATTAACCATGTCCTCTCTGGGTAGGTAGCTGGTGCTCTCTCCCCTTGTAACTGTTGGGCAGCACAGGCGTCTGTTATCTGGTGCGGTGCCACATTAATGGCAGTTCAAAAAGAGGCGGTGTCTGAGTTCGCATGTGTCCAAGGTTTCGTGTCAAGTTCGTACCCTCCGAGTGTTGGGAGCGTTGCTAGTGCTAGGGGGAGCTAAAAGCTCTTGCACTGAGAGAAAAAAAGAAAAACATGACAAATTAAAATAAAAGAAAGGTTGTTTATACATAAATGGTTCTTCTATACCTCGAAAGAACAAAGAACCCATTTGTTGCACCTTAATTTTTAACAGTGTAAGGTATTGAAGTTAACTGAGGTTAATTGAGGTTAACTGAAAGCTGACTGGCTAAGTGTTACTGCTTAGACATGTGTTTGTGATTGTTATGAAATAGTTATTTAAAAATATAGTATAATAATCATTGTGCGACCTCCAGTTTAATACCCCTGGGTGGTAACTGATATTTTACAGATTCTAGGAAACATCAAATTGTTGATGTGCATGATGTTCCCTGTTTGTTGACCCCAGAAACTTCTCATTGTGCCAGAAATACTCAAATAATAAATTTAAAAAGCATAATCTTGCTAAGCTCGACCAAACAGCTTTTTATTTGGTGTTTAAAATGTATATTTCATTACAAGAACACGCCTGTACGTAAAAAGATACTAAACGTCAATGTGTGGCCTTAAAACAAGTTGCTTAAAGTCTTAAACTTTTGGTTTTAGAACCACAAAAACACAGCATGAAAGAAAAAGTGCTAAATGTTCCATTAAAAGTCTTAAAGTTTAATGTAATAACTATTTACGACTGGCTGTTTACTGGATGTTTAAATGTTTGGTTTAATAAAGTATGCAAACAAATTTCTTGGTTTTAAAATTGTTAAAAAAAATAAAATAAATAAAAGTATGCCGTCAGTAAGCTTTGTGGTATCTATGCTCTCTTTTGCCGATACTGTGTGTAGGTGCCAGTATCTGTGCCGATACTGATACAGTATTGACAGTATTGATATTATAGTGAAACACTACTTGAACAATATTTTAGATTATAACTCCAAAAAGGTTGCACTGTTGTGAGCTAAATAACCTCTTTCTGTGCAATATAGAACCTTGCTGCTACTCCTAGCATGTTCCAGGCCGCAGGTTGGATGCATGATCACACACTATGACTGCGTTTGTGTGGACAGTAATGTCAGGGTTTGTGTTGAATATTAACTGTGTGCTATTAGTCAAGGCATAATGCTAATTTTCTGTATTAGTTCAGCTCCTAAAATAGCATTTTTGAAGCAGTGCAGCAGATCTGGGGAGTTTCACTTGTTTTTTTTTTTTCTAGGCTCTTTTAATAGGTTTGCTCGTGTCGTGCATGTTGATCTGTCTCTGAAACATCTGTTATAAAGAAGCGGAGTGCATCAAAAGATCAGCCTGCAATCATAGCTCATCCAGCACACTTCACATGTTATGAATAGTCTGTGACCACACACACCAACCCTCACCTCAACTGTCTCATCTATTTTTAACCTCCGCACCCTCCCGGAGCTCCAGAGTGCAAGGCCTGCAGGTGTGAGCGGAGTGGTGGGGATGGTGGTGGCGGCGCTGGTAACTGATGCTGTGCAACTGCTATTTAAATGTTTTACTCTGATTGGAATTGAGGGGTTTAGTCAACAGCTGGCTTTGTATGTCACAGGAAGAACACCAGCCAGTTTTTATTAGGATGTGAAACCGTGATCTCTGTTTTGTAAGATATTTTACGCAAATTGGACGAGGCTGTACTATTGGAGTTAGGTTTAGTCGTTTGGGTTAGGTTAGGGTTGGTCATTTTTGGTTGGGTTAGTTTGGGATTAGTCATTGTGGGTTGGGTTAGGCTAGGATATGTAATTTTGGGTTGAGTTGGGTTAGATTATGGTTGGTCATTTTGGGTTGGGCTCGGATTAGCCATTTTCGGTTGGGTTAGTTTGGGATTAAGCATTGTGGGTTGGGTTATGCTTGGCCATTTTGGGTTGGGTTAGGCTAGGGTGAGTCATTTTGGGTTAAGTTTGGGATTAGTCAGTTTGGGTTGGTCTAGGGATAGTCAGTTTGGGTTGGGTTAGTCTAGGGTTAGTCAGGTTGGGTTGGGTTAGTCTAGGGTTAGTCAGGTTGGGTTGGGTTAGTCTAGGGTTAGTCAGGTTGGGTTAGGATTAGTCTAGGGTTTGTCAGTTTATGGTATGGTCAGGTATGGTTGGGTTGGGTTAATCGTTTTGGGTTGGGTTATGCTTGGCCATTTTGGGTTGGGTTAGGCTAGGGTTAGTCATTTTGTCTTGGGTTAGGGTTAGTCAGGTTGGGTTGGGTTAGGGTTAGTCAGGTTGGGTTAGGGTTAGTCAGTTTGGGTTGGGTTAGGGTTAGTCAGTTTGGGTTGGGTTAGGGTTAGTCAGTTTGGGTTAGGCTAGGGTTAATTGTTTTGGGTTGGGTTACTTTGGGATTAGTCATTTTGGGTTGGTTTAGGAGAGAGTACGTGCAGCTGCGCTTAGGATTTGAGTTGGTCATAATCCACACCGGGGGGATGGGGGGGTTGACCTGCTAGAGAAGGATGCAAGTGCAGCAGCGATGGGTAATCGGTGACATGTTGACACAGCAACGTATTGACAAAGCGCTTTGTTTCCTTGTGTTATTAGCAGATGCTGGTAGATGGCACATAAGTAGCTTGTTAGAAACAGGTAACCTGTTTCTTAATTAGAACTAATGGCAGTATGTTTAAGTAGAGTACTTTAAGTCTGTAAGTATTCTAAACTACGCAGGATTCAGAAATATTTTCCTGAACATAACATATTGCTCTGTGGTTTTCTTACTGACACACAACAGAAGAGGCGTCGGTACCCACAAGTAAACGGTCACCTGGCCAAACAGACAAAAGGCACTACAATGCTCACATTAGGAGCTTCAAAACAATTAATGCCGATAATTCTTCAGGCGCTTCTCCAAATGTATGTTACCAAGACTATTATGTATGTGAGTGAGGCTGAAGTGCCCATGGCAGCCATAGCAGTGGCCAAAGCAACGGTCTTGACGTACTCTACAGCGGTTTTGTGGTACTGTGCAGCGACAAGCATTATCTACGAACGGAAACCAAACGCCCACACCTACAAAGGCATGCACAGAACCACATACAGGGTTTGAACTGGCTAGTGCCCTCACTCAGGACACTAGATTTTGGAGCATTGTTGTGAAGATTTGATTACATTTCTTCACCACCCCACCCCACCTCATCCCCAACTCATCCAGTATTGGATGGAGCAAAGATATGCTAATGCTAAATGTATTCAATAGGAGGGGTGTCCACAAACATTTGTACATATAATGTAAGAGAGATGTATTAAGTCGGCTTCTCCAGTGATCGTCCGTCTGCCTGTTCGAACAGGATGATTACAGTGCAGATATGGCATTCTAGGCTGTGGCAGATGTTCCTTGAGCAGGTTATTAGATTGGAGGTTGAGCGTTACTGAGCTTTATCTGGTACATAATGTCTGTTGTTTTATGAGGCTGTGACAGGTTTTCCTGTTGTGGTGGTCTGAGTGGCCACATCTGCTGTTGTCAGATTCACATTCTTTGTCATCTCTGACTAACAGTCAATAAAGCAGACCTCATTCGCAAGTTCTGTGGAACATTTTTGTGGAACTGAGGTGCTCTAATTTGCTGAAATGTGTCCTCTTCTCTTTCTAGGAGCATGATATCGAGACTCCCCATGGAGTTCTCCACGTCACTTTGAGAGGAACGCCCAAAGGCAACCGACCCGTCATCCTCACCTACCATGACATCGGCCTCAACCGTGAGTTATCCATCAAGCAGAGTGTTGTTGAGCACTCCCAAAACCTGTCTCATTCTTGAGTCAACCTTTCTAGAGCAATGGTTCTCATCCTTTTTGGGATGTGACTCCCACAACATTGTAGTTAATGAGCCTTCTGTCTTCCTGAAAACACTACAGTAACTTTCTTCACTGTATTATTCACTGCATTACCTTGCATGGTCAACACAAGTTAAAGTAATTTTATCAAAAGTGACACAAAATAATATCAATATATCACACAGACATAATGATGACCCGTACACTTACGAGTCTGCATTTGTTGGATGCTTTTAACCAGAGCAACTTACCTTTGAATCATGTTAATGGGTAGGCCAATGTACAAATATTTATTTATTTATTTTATTATTTTGACCAGTGGTGCCCAAACATCTCCCTGCCACTGTAGCTTTGTTTGTTTTTTTTTCCTTTTCTAATAAGAATTGATCATTAGCATGGGGGGAGGTATTTTTCAGGTGTCGTGCCCCCCACCAGTTTGAGCACCACTGCTTTAAAAGACTTGCCCACATAAAGACTAAAACCCCTTCAAAATAAGAGCCTCAGTCTGGTACTATGGCTGCCAGTGCTATTAGACACCGGCTCTTTGTTTTGCTAGGAGGGTTGTAAATCTCATCACCGTATGAATCTTGCATGCTAAGACATTCAACAAGATTATTGTGGCCGGCCCTGGTTTGGTAACATGTCATCTGGCCAGGCCAGCTTGCTTAGGTGGATCTTTAGCTGAGTAAAGAGAGATTTGAGGGAGTGTAACTTTGCCTGAATATGGGCCACTGGGTCAGTGCTGCAATGTAGGGTACCGTGATGACCCTAGGAAGAGAGAGATGCGAAACAGAGCTAAATTTAAAGGACCTAAAGCAACATTAGGCTTAGCACTCTCCTGTTTAACACTGAAATAAACCACCAGTGTTGATGCTGGTTAAAACCCTGTAATATCATTTCTGTCAGGGTACTTTGTGAGGGTTGCGTTAGATGATTCTGAAAGTCTTTGCGGACATTTTTGGTGTGATGGGTGTGTTTTTCGACTGTGTGTTTTACTTATTAGTATTATTTTAATGTTACAGATAAGTCCTGCTTCAACACACTCTTTAACTTTGAGGACATGCAGGAGATAACACAGCACTTTGCCGTGGTCCACGTGGACGCTCCAGGCCAGCAGGAGAATGCACCGCCTTTCCCCAGCGGGTAAGTGACACTCCTCATCTTCATCACAGTGGACAGACAAAATAACACAGACACCAGATTAGACATATGTAGACCTAGATCAGGAACAGCCACAAAACTACTTCATCACATAGTCTTAAGCATAATGTATGTTCATTTGGTTAATTTAACATATTGCATGTACACACATTTGTTGTATTTGTTTCCAAAAAAAATAGGAATTCTGTCTAAAATGTCTAAAATAGAATCGGATCAAAATGTGTATAAATATATTTAAAAAATCATACATAAGGAAGTGGTCTAAAGTAAATCAATCAGTTAAAGTTAGTGTGTCCGTTTTCCTGTACACTGGAAAAAAGGTTTCAGTGGTAGTTTGGGCAAAACTTTTCTTTTCAGAAAACTCAATGTACAAGGCTGGTTTTTGA
This sequence comes from Salminus brasiliensis, assembly GCF_030463535.1. Taxonomy (NCBI): domain Eukaryota; kingdom Metazoa; phylum Chordata; class Actinopteri; order Characiformes; family Bryconidae; genus Salminus; species Salminus brasiliensis. The sequence continues at coordinate 14,734,843 of NC_132891.1, forward strand.
CGTTCATAGGAAATCTTTTTTTCACCACATGTATGACTCAAGGACACCAAGCAACAGAGTATGTGTTCAGATTTACTGTAGGCAACCTTCTGCCTCAAGTTAGAGACGTCCAGTAACTGTGAAAGTATTCCTCTGCCCACTGGAACCTGCTAGAACTACTTTACTAGTCAAGCTGTTTATTTTTATTCTAATTAGTTTGTTTGCACTAGTTAGCTAACATTTACTTCACCTTGAGTTAATCTCTCTCTCTCTCTCTCTCTCTCTCTCTCTCTCTCTCTCTCTCTCTCTCAGGTATCAGTACCCTTTGATGGATGAGCTGGCTGAGATGCTGCCATCAGTTCTGACCCAATTAAAGTGAGTAGAGCTGCAAGAACTGTTCAACATTATCGCTAACATTTAATTTAAAAAATGTTATACTAGCCATACATACTTTCCTAAGGCCAAAGAAGTATGCAGAGTGAGTGACCAAACATGCATCCATTCACAGCTCAAAAACTAATTTGTATAATTACACTGAAAAAGGTCTCTATCCTTGCAACACGCTCAATGTCCAGCAATGTCCTCAAACAATTTAAGCATTTCATGTCCATATTAAATATCAGTTAAATCAGTAGTTTGACTGTGCTGGACACCTGTCCTACAGGCTCAGAATCTTATGTTTGGTGTAGAAGATGTACATTTTCAGGCTAGTAAGTTATATTTGACTGCTGCATCATGTAGCTGACTGTGTGTATGGCTTCTTCTGTAGGATCAATAGCGTGATTGGCATTGGGGTTGGTGCTGGAGCCTACATCCTCTCCAGACTGGCTGTAAGTTAACTCCTATTTCTTGATTGACCACAAATGAGGGCAAACACTTACTCATAAGAAAATGGAGGTTTAGCGTGAAGGCAATAACATATGGGGGTTATTTGAGGTCACTGTGTTGGTTGGTGATTATTGGACTTCCTCTGCAGCTATGCAGGCTGTTCAGTCTGCAACAAGGGCTAAACTCAACAACCTGTTCTTCTCTGGCTGTGTGTTATGAGTTACTCTCAATAAAAAAAGAATAAAAGCACATACACCCTTACAGGTCAAACAGTTTTTACTCACATAGATACAGCCTGACACACTTCTGAAATATTTGACTCGGTCACTCGTGTTTTTAACAGAACATAATTAGTCTGTATTGTGATAAAGAGGATTTACTGCGATTAGCTGAAGAATGCAGGCCAGCACAGGGGCCCTCGGCATGGCCCCCAGTGGGCTTCTTTTACCAATATTTAATGCTCACCCCAGTCCAGCTACAAGGGCAAGCAGGAAGCGATAATGTAAATGAAGTCAGAGTATCGCAATACAAAATATCATGATATAAATCCAGGGCAGTTACCACATGTCGTCCCATATAACTGTGCTAGCTTCTAATATTGCTTTATTATTTTTTCTAGCTTATTACAGTTGCCTGTGCCCGAAAGACCGTGAAACTATGAAGAATATAAATCTAATAAACTATGAAGAATATAAAAAGTCAAAACCTTCAAAATTACGACAAAAAAGTGTTAATCACATACACCTTCTACACACTTTCATGAAGGGTCTGTGACATACTTTGGTCAAAATACCTTAATTCCAGCTCCACTGCACCCTTTTCAGCCTGTCTAAACAACCTTGTTCAGAGCAGTAGGCTTAAATTCCTGTTCTTTAAAATGACAATGAGCCACTGCTCAGCCCACTCCCAACCCTTGTGATTCCTCCTCTCTGCTATGCAAAGACATTTACTTCACCTTGAGTTCATGCCTTGTGATACATGAATCAAGCAAAATACACTATGATACTATGTCCACTTTAATTTAATGGAAGTTAAAAAGACCACCTTAAAAAGCACCATAAGCATTTCTGTTAATCCGTTCATTCATGAAATTTTAACACCATGGAAAAGACATCTGGTACTTTTGGATTTATAGATGCAAGGCTTTAATTTTTTTGGCAGCATCCTCCGCTTGCTCTATTCGAGGTGGTATGTGGTTTGATTCATCCACGGTGAGCCTCTTAGCAGTAGTGAAATGTCTGCCAAACCAACAAGGGTCATCATCCTGACCTGTGTGAAACAACAACTGCTGAAAGATGGAGCTGGCTTACTGACTCATTTGGTTGGGACAGTAATGCATACCATGTGCCCTGGCTAGGGAAGTCCAGGTTTGGTTATTTGGGCTCCTTTAAAGCAATACTATGTAGCTTCTTTACCATAAAATAGCAGCTTTAAAGTCATTCTGATGCTCCGCTGACCTCTTATTATTATATTATTATATATTGAGAGTAGCACGGTTATCGTTGCTACTCCTGGCTCAACACTGCAGAAACTGTGGTATGTAACTTTGTGAAGCGAGCAGTAAACATTCTTATCGTGGTGGTCCACATGATTTTCACTTTCAGCCCGGTTTCTGCATCTCTCAGCTTGTCCAGAAATGCATCCCTTTAGTGGTGGCTCAAAGTACATAGTACACTTTTAGACTGCAGGGGGGAGCCCAAGAGCAAGAGAGGCCAGTTCTTGCATAATGCTGCTTTAACAGTCTATAATGATGGCAGTAGTCTGCACAGACAGCATGTAACACAGTTAACACCCAGTGGTTCTTCACCACAAACCAAATTGTTGGTGGCATGGTGAGCTTGTGCTAGGTTTTATCTTTGTGTATTCTGATGTATGGACCCTTCTAATGTGTTTTCTGCTTTTGTGATACCACCACTAACGTGGCCAGGGGGATAGAATTGTGCAAAGATGTGTTAATTGTGCTTAATTTTAGTGCTGCATGTCCACACACTGTGGAGGTGTTGAAAGCCGCTCAGTAAAGTACACTCTCTCTATGCATGGGCACAATGACATTCTCACTGTTGTTCTGAGCAGCTGATTTTGCTTTGATGTAAGGTCGTGTGTATGACGGCCACAAAGATCAAATTCATGTTAAAAAAAACAGGTGAAGGTGTTAGATTCAGTGTGTGCTGAAGTCATATGAGTGGGTTGTTTAGGTGAAACTTTGCTAACGGAAACTTTAGGCTGCCTTACACTAGTAGCTTCTCACAGTGCTCTACTGGCCTCTTCACCTCTCGAGTACACTGTGGATTCAAACAATTGGATTATGAACACTTTCGAAGATGTCATTGTTTAGTTAAGCTGCTACTTTAAATGATGTACCAGTGTAATACGAGTCAAAAAATTTTTCTTTATGAAAACACTGTAACGACACTTGCATGTTTCTGGGTGAATCATAAAACTACAACATCTACACGCAGATAGCTCTAGAGTTCAGATTTCGACATGTGAATAAATGTAAATACTGTGTCTCATAGAGAGAGACATGAAAATACCACAAACAGAGGTTTAATCCCAAATTACACATTACATAGGGAGTCTATACTCCCCATACAGAACTAGCTTTTACATCTCTGTGTGGATGGAAATATTATCAACAACGGAGGAAGGAAAATCTCAGTTTTTAAAAACATCTGTATACATGTGGACACACGGCCTTGCGTTCGAAATTGTGTTCTGGGTTTGGTGTTTAAGAAAGCTTTGTTCTCAAATTGGAAAACCGCCCAGAACACACTACCACATTTAAAGGAGCAGTCGAGCTAGCCTATTTTTGTTTTTGCAGTATTGTGGAGATGTGGATGGGTTGTGCATTGCTATTACAGCTAGCTGGAATCACACCAAATGCCTTTGGGAGATGTGCTTGCAGTGCTTTGTATGTTCTGGATTAACATGGGTTCGTATTTTTTAGTGCTGTAATAATTTACAAAATTCCTTGCTGGATTCAGAGCGATACAGTGGTGTTTCACTTGAATATATTTTTCAATAGAGCAAAACGAATGAGTGATTGAAAATGCTAATGTTGCCATGTTCAGTTTAATAGAGCATTCAGCGTTCTAAAACGGTGTTGTTATAACTGTGGCCAGTGTTAGCACAAAGTTAACACATTAGCCACAAGCTAACAGGCTGCCTACAATATTGTACACTCACTCCAAGCTTTATTGGGAACACTATGCTAATACTGGGCAGGGCCACAACAGCCTCGATTCTTATTGGAATTAATTTCACAAGATGTTGATTGCTTTGAGATTCTGGTCCATGTTGACATTATTGCTTCACAAAATTCCTGTTACTTTTCAGGAGCATTTTCATGTTGCAAAGCTCCTTTTTCGCCACATCTTAACTGTGTATTATTAGATGGGAAGGCCACTAAAGAGCACAGAACCCATTGTCATGTTTATAGATCCAGTTTGGGATGACTTCCGCGTTGTGACATGGTGCATTATCACGCTGGAATAGTGTTTAGAAGATGGGTAACTTGTGACCATGAGAGGATTCACATGGTTTTAATGGACCAAAAGTGTGCCAAGAAAGCACTCCTCACACCATTCCACCACCTCCACCAGCCTAGACTGTTGACACAAGGCCATGGATTCAGGCTGTTGCTACAAAATTCTGATCCTTTAGAGTTCAGACCAGACTATATCTTTCCAGTCGTCACCGGTCTCATTTTGGTGAGCCTGTGCTCACTGCACCCTCAGCTTTCTGTTCTTGACTGACAGAAGTGAAACCTGACATTATCTCTCACTGCTGTAGCCCATCTGCCTCAAGGTTGGATGTGTTGTTGTGCATGAGATGCTTTACTGCTCACCACAGTTGTACTAAGTGACTCTCAGGGTTACCATAGCCATTCTCAGTTCATCAACAAGGTATTTCCGTCCACAAACTTGATCACTGGTTGCACTGTGGGCACTCAAGAAGCACAGACGGCAGTTGCCCTGTGGTATGAACATAATGTGATTGAAAGACGGGCAAACACATTCACCATTCGTGTTGGACACAGCTGGAATTTGGCCTCTGCCTTTAAACCATTCATTCAGTGAACACTGTGATCTATATAGAGCACATGTGCCTGGAGCGTCAGGCAGTCATCGCTGCAGCGCCTGAGAAGAGGCGGTTAAGGGCCTCGCTCAGGGGCCAAACGGCAGCAGCTTGGTAAACCCACAACCCTGTCATCAATAACCCAGTACACTTACCACTGAGCCAACTCTGAAAGGATGTATAGTCATGTCAGATGGTAGATTGCTTCAGTTCAGACTCCTCTTTGTTTCTGTCTTCTAGCTGAATCAATCTGCTCTGGTGGAGGGACTGGTTCTCATCAATGTGGACCCCTGTGCAAAAGGCTGGATGGATTGGGCTGCCTCAAAGGTAAACAAGATGCCTATTGTAAGAATGAGACCCTTATGAGAGTCTGGGGCTACAACAGGATGTCTTTTTCTCACAGTGCATGCATTTACCAGGTTTGTGGCACAGCATGATTCAAACAACATAGAGATAAAGTCTGTCCGATCTGTCCGTAATCAATATACACTGCATGTACAAAGGTTTGTGGACACCCCTTTTAATGAATACATTCAACTACTTTAAGTTGCACCCATTGCTTACACCGATGTGCAAATGCACACTTATTAGTTTAGACTAGTCTCTTTAGAGAGCTATTGTCAATAGAAAAGGAGACTCTGGAGCAGATAAACATGAACCCATTGGCATCATGTCTAATGCCAGGTGTGGGCTAGAAGAGAATAAAGCCCCCCCAGTATTGAGCAGTGATACATTGTTCTCTGGAATGATGGATGGTGTTCCATCTAATACTTTTGGGATGAGTTGGGGTGGTGACCAACATTCTGTCCTCACCAACACTCTTGTTGCTGAATGCTATCAAATCCTCCATCAATGCTCATCTGGACAGTAGAGTCAATTGCACCAACAGGATAAACTATTTAATTTAATACCATTGCTTTCAAAAGAAACAATTAATAAGCAGGTGTCCCAAAACTTTTGTCCATGTAGTGTACTTTAGACACTCAGAGGAAATTGGCAGTTTTTGTAGATATGATCAGTAGATACATTGGTAAATAAGTACACTGTTTTGTGCACAGTTATCTGGATGGACCAGCAACCTGGTGGACATTGTGATGGGGCATCATTTCAGCACAGTAAGTAATACACTACTTAACACAGGCCTTAAACGACTCACCCAGGGTGCTTTCACACTACAGTACAAATCTAGCATGGATGGCTAGATAGCTGAGCTAAGGAATTAGCTGCTGTTCTGTCCTAGGATGAGCTGACTGAGAACCAAGAGATCATTCAGACATACCGTCTGCACATCGCTCAGGACATCAACCAGGACAACCTTGCACTCTTCTGCAACTCCTACAACAGGTACATCACAGTTACTGTTTTGCAGCTGTGGAGACTTGAATGGACCCCTACTCAGCCTTTCTTTCTGTCTTTACAGCCGCCGAGACCTAGAGATCGAGAGACCCGTCCTAGGGATTAACGAGGAAATGGTCAACACCCTGAAGTAAGTGTGCCTTTAGAACTGCAATGCTGGTTTCACCCAAGACCACTGTGTAATAACTTAAAATTGCATTCTGTGAACAGTGATCTTTTTGTGAGCATTCTGGCTTAAGAATTCTTTCACACGGTTTGACCAGAAAGCAGGGTGGAAACTGCTTTGTATGCAACAGTGTTGTGAACCACAAACGGAAGTCGATGACTCCCACTTTTCCGTTGTCAAATGTATCTAACTTGATTTTTCGATACACTTCAAGAAATGCTGTTGCACTGTGATTGCTACACAAATCTTTAAATGCTGGGTTCAAATTCAGCTAGCAAAAAAAAGTGCCCTCTTTCCCCATTCTTTGCTGAATATCTGAGTGCAGGAATACAGTATATGCTTTTCTGTTTTGTATACACTTAGTTTTGTACCTCATCTCAACCTCATCTGTCTAAGATGTTGTTGGTTTTTTAGGATAGAACTTCTCTTCCAGTTTTTAATCAGGAACTGATTAGGGCTAAACTCCAATAATTTTAAGAAATATCAAACTTGTGATCATCAGCTTTATTTCAACCCTTCTCAAAAACAGTGAAAATATCGCTGTTGATTTTGAGAATCGAGATCCCTGGTGGGACTGCCCAGTAGCAGAGAGGTTATTAATGAGGTGACCGGCCACTGGTTGAAAATATGGCCGGGAGTTCTAGTAATGCTCAACATGATGATGGTTAATGGATAAAGTCATGCCCTTCAGCAAAAAGAACCAATCAGCTTGCTGGATATGCCGTGAGCAAAAGAAGGTCGACGTGCTAGGGGGAAAAGCCCCTCGTACAAACTATTCATGAGATTTTTGTAAACTTTAATCAGTGGTTTGTTTTGTTTTTGGGGCAAATATGTATGTATGTATGTATGTATGTATGTATGTGTATATATATACCTTTTAACCAACTGTAGCGTTATGCCAGTTCCTGACGGTTCCATGCTATTCGTTTTTTTTTTCTATAAAGTGAAGAAACACTTTATAGTTTACTAGTAACATATAGTAAATATCTGGCCATAGGCTTTAAAATTGCAGAATTTAAGCCTAACCTTTATCTACCAGGACTGTTGTTGCTGTTGTATTCAAAAGTTTTGGCTTGGGGTCCTTCACATGCAGCAGCTGCACGTTCCACCACACCAATAACACAGAGGTGCGTGCAGACGTGCCTGACTTTAAATCGCCGCTACTAGATGGATGCTGATGTATTTAAAAAAGGCAATTGTCGACCCAATATATCGGCCGACCTTTAGTCCTGGCTGATCCGCTGCATCTGGACTTATATCTGGACTTATATAAGTTATAAATAATGTTAATTAGATTTGACTAGTTTTGACTTGATATTCCTGCATGGAATCATGTATGTTAAGGCAGACGCCCCCAACCCAGGCCCTGGAGGCCCACTGTCCACTTTCCCTCTTCCGAGCACACCCGACCCAACTGATTAACTCATTAACAAGCAATTGCTGAGTTGAAGTGGGTGTGTCAATGGAAAACTGGAAGTACAACATATTACTGTAATTGCATTGGTGTTAATGGGTTTCCAGTAATCTGTCTCTCTTCTTTTCTTTTTTTTTTCTTCAGATGTCCCGCACTGCTGGTAGTAGGAGACACATCCCCAGCTGTGGAAGCAGTGGTGAGTAATGAGGCTGAACCTCAGTGTAAAGCATCCTTTTGTGGTGGTGTTCATCTGCAGAAATCACCAGATTCCAAGGAGAAAATGTATCAAACCGTGTTGTAGGCAGAACAGCTTGTGCTCAGTGTATGTAATCAGGCAGTGTTTGAAAGCCTTTAGTGGAAACTGTGTCCTTGCTGTGTGTTGTCTCTTTCTCTGTCTGAACTGACCGACTGGAACCTGATGTGATCCCTTTTTCTCAGGTTGAGTGCAACTCAAGGCTAAACCCTACAAAGACTACCCTGCTCAAGGCAAGAGATATTTGCTCTACTGGAAGTCTGCTTTCTTTTAATGCTCTCATCTAAAGACCTGCTCAGTTTTACATGTGGATTTTGCTTGTTCTTTTAGATGGCAGATTGTGGTGGATTACCTCAAGTTGTTCAAGTAAGCTACAATGAAAACTACAATGGTGTAGTTTTGGACTTCCTGTAGAAGTTGTCAATCAGTAGTCCATCATATCTCCTGTTATCTTTTCAATGACATTCGCTTTTTCATTCTGAGTTAATTTGCTTTTATTAAGGTTTCACAGCAGTCATACTCAGTAATTACTCGTTTCTCTTTCAGCCTGGTAAACTTGCTGAGGCCTTCAAGTACTTTGTGCAGGGAATGGGCTACAGTGAGTATCTCTGTTTGTCTGTCTTTCACATGCTTTGTCTCCCTCCAGTCAGTTCCTTCAGTGGAAGTCCCCTCTTTAATGTCTGTCACATGATTGTTGTGTTTTCCCATGTTGTATTCTGATTATAACTGTAGGTGTGTGTGTGTGTGTGTGTGTGTGTGTTTTGTATTTAAACATCATACCTTTTAAAAAGAAAACTCCCTGTCAAAGTTTCATGTGGAAAATTTCACCTCAGCTGCCCCACACTTCTTTTCACACTCACACACACGCATGCATACAGCCATGCATTCACACCTTGACCTGTCGATATGATCATATGACCCTGAACGATCCTAAAAATATCTCTTACTCTCGCACTCTTTCTAGTGCCTCGTGGAGTGTTATGCGATTAAGGAGTGCTTTGCTCACTTTTCAGTGGTGCCTCTAACCTTTTTACACAATGTTACAATGTCAAGAACAGCCCAGAATATTGGAAGTTTGTCCCAGTTTATGACATAATGAACACGTTCCTTTTTTTCCTAATTGATAAAATCGCTGTGTGTTTGTTTGGCGCTGAACTAACATGACTTTATCTCCTGTGTGGCTGTGCAGTGATGCAAAGTCGAGGGTGTAAGTACAGTAGGATTGCTCTGCGAGAATGACGTGTGTTGCATGGCCTGCAATTTAGCCCTGTTTGAATCTCTCTCTCTTACTCGCTCTCTCTTACTCGCTCTCTTTCTGATCTTCCTTAGTACCAGATTAACAAAATTCTGTACACCATTCATATGGATTTAGAGGAATAGGCCTTTACAGGAGTAGTTCTGTTAAAGTTCAGATTATCTTGATTGATCACTCATCCCAGATGCAGTCGATCAGCCAAAGCATGTTTGGTATCTAATGCTTGCCTCTTTAGTTTAGAACAAAGTATGCTAGGCTAACATTGCTAGCAAACACTAGATTTCAATTCTCTGGCTCTACACAGGGGTGGAGCAGCATCAGGCGATTGAGTGAGATTATCCTGATTGGAGAAATTGTAGACAGTCATTCAGTCAACAGCTCTCATTAACTATCTAGTTCCACTTGTGCAGCAGCAATTAGTAGTATTTTTCTCTTGGGTCACGTTTCCAAGGTTTAAGTTGATCTCAATGAACTCTGCGCTATGTGTAAGCTCCGTTATCCCATTCCCAGAAGTGATGAATTCCTTTTTCTCTAGGCAGACTTTAATTACATTCAAAAAGACTGTAGCTTTATACTGTCTCTACTCACTCCTAACATACATCCAGACCTTTATTCATTTTCCATGGACAAATTAGTTGGTTAGTTTGTTTTTTCCACAAAGACAAATCTAAATGCACCAAAATGCAAAACGTGAGAACAAGGAGCAAGAAAATAAATACGGGAAGAAGGTCTGGTGTTCTGGACTAGTGTATATTTCTGTGCAGTTTAGCATGGAGCAACAGAGAGATGGCATTTGTTAATAGGTGTAGTACATTTCTGGCAATATACCAGGTTAACACTTGGCTGTGGGGGCAGTGTAGCACAAAAATGCGGAGTACACTTGATTGTTGGGTCGGCTCAAGGTCAAATCATGTTCTCGCCATAAACCAACCATTCCAGAGTTTGCTTGGGACTGGACCGAGACTGCCAGTTGTTCTGGTCCACATCTGAGTGCAATAACCGTATTCACACCTGTTAAAATGAATTACACCAAGGGTGAAAACAAACCAGGGTTTGATTTAAAAATTGCAGACTAAAAAGTGCAGATGTGAAAATGCCCTTACTGTAGTCTGTATAAACTAGACCTGTCACCATAACAGATGTAATGAGGACAAATGATATTGTCATTTTAAGAGCATTTCATGCCACGGATATGATGATGATGATAATATAATAGCATTATACTACAAATACACCCATATAAAGATCAGTTAACGTTTAGGAAAGTATTAGGAATGTTCAGATATTAGAATTGGAATATAAACACAGTGGTTTTAAGTTCATTTAAACAAAATTGACATAGTGGCTCATTCATGTTAATGGACTTTCCCTGCTGACTCTTCTAGTAATAACAATGGACAAAATTGAGGTCAGCAAAAATGATTGAGGTTATGTCCATATATTGTGTAAAAGTTCATAAGTGATGATTAATGTTATTAAAAAACTCTCATATAGCTAAATAGTGGGGCAGCCGGTTTAAGTAATCAGAACCCTTTATCTGCATATACCCTGATTTTTTTACACACTGCAGTCCAGAAAAGCACAATAGTACTACAAAGTAGATGTTTTTGTGTAGTTTTTTGATTTGAAGCAAATGAAGTACGAGTTTGTCATGTATTGGCTGAGAGAAGATTGGTTTAAGCCCTGTGTTTGTTAGCATTGTTAGCCTAGCATTTCCTGTGTGAAACAAAAACACAGACAATGGAAATAATAATGTAATCAAATATATAAATATTTTAAGGCTCTAAAAGCTACATCAGAGCAAGCTATTATGTAGAATTAGACATTTGTTTAATAGCTTTCTGTGATGCAGTTTTTACAGGCTGTCTGTTGCTGGAGACTTTTTTTTAGTCTGGCAAGGTGTCTGGTGGTTTTAAATAGTGAATTAAAATAACTACAACATAAACGCTACACCCCAACTCCTGGTTTCTAACTCCACCTCTACAGTGCTCTACAGTCTCAGGGTATCGAACCATGTTAAATGTGTGCGCTGTCACACTTCTAGTTAGCCACTCCACTCCACAAGACATTTGAGAATCATTTCATTTCTGTGTGCAAGCCCGTGTACTGGCAGTAATGTAAATTAACCTCTGTTGTACTATTATGGCGTTACCAAGGTTGTGGTATGACTGTTTTTGACAAATATGGACATAATGAGACTTTTATTTTTCTGTCTATAGATATAATCTTATACAGAACGTTTTAGGCACCCTTGTATAAACGGCAATACAAAATCATCTTAAAAATAACAAACATTTAAAAAGTTTTAGAGCACAATTTCTCTATTTATTAATAAACAGAAACACATTTAGCAAAACAGAACTTATAAAATGTGACAATGGTAGGACTATTGTAGTATTTTTCCACCTAAAATGTTAACATCTAAACATTAGTGTGCTGTGTGCTGTGTGCAGGGGTGTGTGTGTAGGCGCAAGTACCTCAAGCCAACTGTTGCCTGTTAAGACCCTGATGTGATTAGTCACATTCTTTCTTACAAAGTCACCTATAATCTGTTGACCTCCAGACCTTTACAGAAGCTGTTAAGTCTACCCACTTCTGAAAAACCCACAGCAACCAAAAACTCACACTCCGCTTAGTTCTGTGACTGTTGGTAGTTGTTAGCATTTGTTCTTCGCTAATTGGACTTTTTGGTGATGTTTCATTTGTACAGTTAAATACCATATATTACATTTAAGTTGGGTATTAAGAGTTTGATGGATTCCTGGTTTTACCATCGTCAAAAAAAAGACCCTGCATCTCCAGAATGGTCCATTCTTTAAAATTTGGCTCAGTGCCAAGGATGAAAATGGAGATACGTTTTGTAAACGATTTGATTATCTACTGGTTTCTGGTCTGAGGCATAGTGCAGTCACAATGTCCAAATACTTAGAATGAATAGGTCAGAGCTGCTGTTTTTTCAGAGTTCAGGCCTTGTTGTGGTGGTGATGGTGTCTGCTGGGACCTCTGGTGATTTCCAGCACCTTCATTGTCTCTTTGAAATCAAGGGAATTAAAGAGCTTTTGTTGGAGTAACTGTCTCTGCTATCCAGGGAAGATGACTTTCTGCTAGATTTTGGAGCTTCGCTGTGAGGATTTGCGTTCAGCGTAAAAGAGGTTAAGGGAGGTCAGGATGTTGGATGATCCCCAACTCATCCGAAAAGTCCTGGGTGGAGCGCCATTATTCCAGAGAACACAGTTCCACTGCTCTATAGCTCAATGCTGGGGGGGCTTTATACCCCTCTAGCCCACACCTGGCATTATACAGGGTGCCAATAAGTTAATCCTATTCTAGTGGTAACCCATCTATACAGGGACTAGACAAGCTGTGTGTGTGCATCTGCACATCTGTGTAAACCATGCCTTTATTAGATTGTGTTTATGGTGCAGATGTTGGAGCCTTGTGTCGGACTTCTTATATCAGAGTGGGTTATGGGTGAATACTGTGGTTTTTGGTATGCAAAACTGCAAATATGGCTGCTGTGGACAGAGCTGGTTCCTTTTTTTTTTTTTTTTTTTTTTCTTTTTTTTTTTTTTTTAAGGCACCATAGTCTGAGAACGACTGCAGCTCCACCTTGACATTCCGGCACTTTCCCCTTTGACCTTCTTACCTTCTTGCTAATCTGTCTTTTCTTTCCTCTCTGTCTCTCTTGAGTCTCTTATGAGGTCTTACTAGTAATCTCTCTCCATTTCCCTCGTTTCTCTCTCCTCTTCCCCTTTGACCCCCTCCGTCAAATGTGAACAGTCCCCCATGTGCTCCTCAGCCACCTGAGCAGCGAATCAGGTACCAGGAGTTCAGACAGCACTTTAGACCTCGCTTCCAAAATGCCATCTCCACTGTTTCGTCCCCTTACTGTCTGTCCATTCAGTCAGTGTCTGTCTGTCTCTCTTTTCCCCCCAGTCCTCTCACTTTCATTCCACCGTTTCTCTGTGTCTCAACATCATGGTGTCAAGCGCATGATTTTTGGTCAGTCATTACTACAGTATTAAATATTCTGTTTGTTTTCTTGATGTTGAGAGGGTGTGTGTGAGTGTGTGAGACAGTGTGAGGGCACCAGTGACGGGATGTTTTAGGTGTTACCTATCTCTCTCTATCTATCCATCTCTCTTTGATGCACTTTTTGACATTGACCTCAGCTCTTCTGCATGCCTCTGCATTATGGGGTTGCGATTCCTGATCATTCATTTTTTCGGCTGCTGTAAAAATGAATTGAAACTCGATCCTGATCCGGATTTTCTCTCCATCGTGGGAGAATAATGAAAAGCTAGTGGCAGCAGTGGTTAATGTGTGTGTTCTAGGGCTGTAATTATATACACTACTGCTCAAAACGTCTAGAACACCCCTCCACTCCCTCGCAGCTTTATTGACATTTAAGCAGATCAGAACCATAATGACCTGATATGGTAAAAAGTCCCGTGACCTCAAATGGTACAAAGGTAAGCGGAAAACTGCCAGAGCTTTTAAATAATGTAAGCTGTACAAATAAAAGAGGGGCCCTTTAGGAAATAAGTCATTAGTTAACAACTTACAGCTGGTCGGAAGCAATAGTAGGAAAGCAAGCTTCGAAAATTGATGCAGACCATTTACAAATTCCTCTGTATAAAAGCAGTGCTGAAACAGACTGTGTTTCTACACTCTACCACAGTAGTTACACAACATTGCATGTTCAGATTACTGTCATACTGTATAGAGAAAGACACTTAACAAGTAAACACAGGTGGAACATTCTAACTCCTAAACGTGCAGGTTTTATCTTTAGAAATATTACAGATAAAGCCGGGGGGGGGGAGGTGAATACAGTTATCCACACCATCAAAAGAAACTGGAGAAGGTACAGTTAAATCCACAACAGCGTCAGAAGACACGTTTTTGAGAGTCAACAGCGTTGTGTGTTGGCCTTATATGTTGACACCTTGTAGCTCAGCTGAACACTGGACCAAGTCTCAGTTTCGAGTGTCAGGAGAAGACTTGAAGCTGCGGGTTTGACCGGGGGAGTGGCAGTAAGATGGCAGAATAAGAAAAGCAGGCTTGCCTGGGCCATGCAGCACTGCCAGTGGACTCTTGAAAAAATGGGGGTGTTCTAAAACTGGTGTTTATACCGGTTTTGTATAATAACAGACACGCTGACTGCTGACTTTTAGTGCTGTCAAATTGTAGTACTGTGCAGGAAGCGTAGGGCAGTATGACTTTTGTTGTTTTGTTGCACCGCAAGTACAGAAAGGATGTCATAAAAGCTAATTAATTTATTAATCAATTAATAGTCAGTAGAGTTTGTCCCGTGTAGCAAGGATGGGGAACCGAGGACCTGAATCCAGCACAGTTTGCTGATATCCCTGATCTAACGCACCTACCTAACGAAGCTAGCAGTTCACGAGTAAGTCGAATCAGGTGTGCTTGAGCAGGAAAGGCAGACAGCAGTGTTGCTGTACTGAGACCTTCAGCTTTGTGAGAAGAAGCCCACTGAGAAACCTCATTATTCTCCCTGCTGTCAGAGCACAACGTATCAGGAATGGAATGGCACAAACTCAATACCAAATATTTGTGACACCCCCACCCCCACCCCACTCCCCCACTCTCTAGATCCACCTCTAAGCCCATACAGTGGTTCAATTCTGAAGCCTAAGATGATATTTCCTGACCATGTTCTTCTCTTCCTGTCTTTCTCTCTGTATAGTGCCCACTGCCAGCATGACCCGGTTGGTGCGCTCCCGCACCCACTCCGCATCCAGCATAAGCTCAGTGGAAGGCGTGCGCAGCCGCACTCACACCAGCTCCCAACCAGAAGGCGCCACTGCCGGACACGACAACCAGGCCAGACCACAAACCATGGAGGTGTCCTGCTAAAGCTGGTCTATCGCACTTTTTTTTTTTTTTTTTCCTTCAAAGGGGAGTTTCACTGCTTTTTTTTTTGTTTGTTTGTTTGTTTGTTTTGGGGTCAACATTTCAGCATAATTTGCACCTAGAGAAGTAAAACACAGCAAGTCACACAGAAAGGTCTATAAGTACAAGTAACTTTTAAGAGGCAAATTTTCATTGACCGGTCTTTCCAATGCTGGTGAAAGGAACCAGGGCTTGAGACGTATACAGTCTCAGCAGACAGTGTGGGTACACATCTTGACTTGAAGCAGAATACATGTGGGGTACATGCTGTGCATAAGTATAAATAGAACCCAAACAAACTGTGTTTTCTGTGCTTATCACCACAGGTTCATCGTCATCAGCCTATAAGAACTCAACAGCCACATGTAGCTTCACTGGTTATTCAGATAAAGATCTTTGTAGATGTAGTTTGAAGTTTGACCACTGGTTCCTGTCACTACAGGAAGTGGTCTGATGTCTCTAGAATGAACCATGACTTTTTTCTGCAAAACACGCTGTTCAATTATGCTGAAATTTTGATCATAACAGTGAAACAAACCTTTCTTTTTCTCAAACCAGAGAGCTCTGGTGTAACGAAGGGATGCAAAGTATGACTATTTGTACTCGAGATATGTTTAACTATTGAAATGCAGTCATATTCTACAATCCGTTCAAATCCTCCCTCTCTCTCTCTCTCTCTCCACTCTCACTTCTTGCGTTTTTACTTCCCACCTCCCCGGCTCTAATCTTTCTCAGTTTCCCTGTACACTCTACAAGCAGGTCTTTGTTCATACCGTGTGTCCTGTCTCTGCAACAAAAAAGGACTATTTCTGTAGTCTCACTCTCCTCTTCATATATGTTCACATTTTGGTGAAGACTGGTCTCTTTTGGGCAGAAATGTTGACATTCAGAAGACCCTTGTTGGGAATAAGAGGAGAAGGACTTGTGCCGTCTCTTTCCAAGGTCTTCCTCTCGCCTCCACACCCCCTCCGCCTCATACTGTAGACACGACCCACACACATCTCCCTCCTTCTGCTTTTCATTATGTCTTTTTCTGTTTATTTGGGGGGGTTAGTTTATGTGTTTGTTCTGTTATCTTTATTATGACTCCTGTTGATATGTTGTGCTTTGTGAGAATACCTTTCTTTTTCAGTTCTCTTGATTGCAGATTAGATGTTAACAGCCTTGTTTTACTGTACCTTTATTACCAAGAACTACTGAGAAGCATGTCCCTCTTTTCAGTGTAATTTATTGGGAGTGTATATGCGTTTGTTTAGATGTCTCTGCAGGTACTGTAGATCTCCTGTAACAACCCCCCCCCTTTCCCCCAACCCTGTTGAATCTATCAGGACTGTACGCATCCCAGCGAGCTTGACATCCAGCCACTGGGAAGTTGATCTACCCATTCTCCACCTTCAAATGCATTGTTTTGTAGCAACTGTTTGCAAGACTGGACAATTTTTACCGAATGCTGGCAAAACATCCCATTTAACCTAATGAGAACTTGTAGCCACTGCTACAATACAGTAAATGTCTATCCACCATTGAAGCAATGCCACTGTTTCTCAACCCTGGTCCCTGAGGCACCCTGTCCTGCACGTTTGTTTTTGTGAATTCCCTGCTTTAACACATCCCTTGCACACTCTGAAAGGGATGGTTAATGAGCTGATTAGTTTAATCAGGTGTGTTGGGAGCAGGGAAAGCGCAGTGCAGGGTAGAGTGCCTCCAGGACCAGGATTCAAAAACATAGTGCTACTGTGCTCCACACAACCTAACCTATAGAACAACCTAAACGTTGGTATTCTGACAGAAACTGAAAAGGGTTCTTTAATTTCTCATTAAGTTGAGTTGTATTTTTATGCAAAGTTTGCATAACTTCCTACAAAAGAGCGCATTTGTGGGCGGAGCCTAGATCTAGCCGTTTTTTAGTTTTTATTATATAATATATAATAAAATGTAGTGTAACACAGGGACCAGAAGCAGAACCATTGCAAGTAGTTAAGGCAAAATAAACTTACACACTACTTGTGTAACTACTACCCCATTTATACCTATTTAGAGACAAAGATGGAGGCATTGTGCCTCATTTTAATGAATGAACAATATTTTACTGTGAACCCCACCCTCAGGCCCCCCCTCGGAAGATATATATGTATACATAAACACACACTACACGCAAATGCCCACAAATAGAAATACGAGAAGGGGTTTGGTTTTAACTTGCGCCGTCCCTCCTGTACAGTGGATAGCTATTCCATTATACTCCAACTGTATTGACTATTAACCTCTTCCTCTATTAGATTTTGTAGCTTTATTATTCCTGTTATTACTGTTGATCTGAATATTATTGTTCAAACGTTTCCCTGGGTGGGTGTTCACTGTTGATCTATGATTGTACTGCTGCCTTGAGTGAGCTTGTGGTGATGATGCGTCATGCTTTGTCCTCCAAGCATATAGGGGGCACTGTACTATTACCGTCTGCTGAGTATATCGATTTGTACTAATATTGAAATAAAGTAACAGGTTGTACATAAGCCTGCTGTTGTGGTTCTGCTTATCTTCAATGGTGTCTATGTGGAAATTACACAAGGGGTAGGTTGTCAACAATCCGTGCTCCTACAACACTGAAGTCCATGTACCATTTTAGAAAGGCCCATTTAGACTGATTATAGAGAGCTTTTCCACAGCAACCACCATTACAATGGGTTTCATATAATGGTAGTTCCTGGATATACATTGACCATATGCAGAAATGCATCTTTAGTGTGACTAGGTGAGATCCAATTTTACATTCCTGCATAAAGAGCATGTCAATATGTACATAATGTGAGAAATGGTAGGGGACCCACAATGCCGTGGAACAATAGATGGACTGGACTCTTAACTATCTGCCACTATTAACTATCATTACTCTCATTACTCTGACCATCTCTGCCATGACTATATTAAGTTCTACTACACCATGAATATTATATTATGATTATGATCAGAGCAGTTCAACAGTATAGATGGTTTGAACTTTTATCAATAATTAATAAATAGTTCTGATCCGAGGAGGATGGGTCGGGTCCCACTTGTGAGTCTTGGTTCCTCCCAAGGTTTCTTCCTCCAGCTCTGAGGGAGTTTTTCCTTGCCACTGTCGCCGTTGGCTTGCTTACTGGGAGTCTTGGGTTTTTTATGTCTTTTTATGTTATTTATTTTTCTTTTTTTCTGTCTTTTACTAATTACTGATTGTGTAAAGCTGCTTTGTGACAACAACAGTTGTAAAAGCACTTGACTAGATGGTACACACATTACCATAAATGCACCAATCACAAAATGTGAAGACTATTTCAACTGCAAGGGAACGTGCTCTGTAACACTGCCAGCCAGAGGTGGTGCCTGGGATTTTGGGCCTCATTAAAAGATATCTGCTGGGAGCTGCTGAGTCTAAAGCTGCTCCTGCCTGTCCTGTTACGGACAGCTTTTTGTTAAGCTGTTAACTGACTGTTGACTAAGCTAACAGGTTCATTCCACCACTCAGACTACACCAACCTTTCATTGTGGAAAACTGAGACAGACGGTCTCTCTTCAGTCTTGGTTTTCTTTATTTGCGTTTCTGGTGACCAGATTTTCTTTTAAATGCAACACAATGCTTCCCTTCCAACTCTCAGTGCACCGCTCTTACAATTCGCAACTGCTTATAGTGCAGACTGAACCATCATAAAAAACGAAAGGGGGAGGGCAATCAGACATTTCAGAGGCTCTGAATGTTTACATTTTGCCAAAAAAGAAGTGACAAAAGCATTAGTGAGGTCAGGATGTTGAGTAATCACCTCCTCCTATCCCCAACTCCCAAACTCATCCCAAAAGTATTGCAGTTCCACTGCTCCACAGCTCAATGCTCTAGCCCACACCTGGCATTAAGCATGGCGCCAATAGGCCCATCTGCATCAACAATGGGTGCCTCCCAAAGTAGCTGAATGCACTCATTAGAAGGGGTGTCCACAAACTTTTCGGCATGTAGTGTACGTAGTGTGACATGGGATGACACTGTAGTTGGGATACATCTGAAAGGCTTTAGGGAGACCTAAATTATAGGAGTTTTAAAAATGATAAAATTGATAATAAACAAAAGTCAGTTGCTAATAAAATATCCACTGTTAGACACTGTCCAGTCCTTCTGGTGTGCCTGACACTGATTGAGATACCTGAAGACTAAACTTGTGTCAGCCTAAAGGGGAAAACAAGGCCTGGGACTTCACCTGCAATGGAAGCTTTTGCATTCAGTGTGAATGGTGTTGACTGCTGGGATTGTTATTTGCGTAGTTCCTCTTCTGAGGTGCTCTGCTGGTGCACAAATAAAAGAAGCCTTCAAAGGGGGCTACACCCACGCATGCACCTCTGTCTCTACAGCCTGCTCTTTCTTTTGTTTGGCTGACTAGGTTAGGAGAAGGATGGAGATCGTCGCTTCAGCAGCGTCAAGTTGATCAGCGTCAAGCCGATCAGCTAAACTCAGGACTGATATTTTGCTGAACAGAGGCTACTGCAGCGGCGTGGCAGAAATTTTCCGACCAAACGCAAACTTTTTTCCGACCGCAGCGACCAGCAGTGTATTGTTTTTCTCTCTCTGCCTCTCTTTGTACACATGTGGCCACAGGTGACACACTTGAGACGCAGCTATTTATAGAATTGCTAACGTAAGTTCTACATGTGCTCAGCAGACATTCACACACACACACAAAGCACTTAAAGAGAATCAGTGATGAGAGATATTAGAAAGCTGACTTCCACTTTCCGTCGACTGAAGAACACACTAATCATTTTCTAAAACTGATGCTCCAGATACACTCGCCGAGCACTTAGAAACACCATCCTCATACTGAGTAAGGGCCTCCTCTAGCTCTCAGAACCACCTCAGTTCTTCATCGCATGGATTCCACAAGATGTTGAAAGGAACATTCCTTTGAGATTCTGGTCCATGTTGCCAGGATTAGATCACCTAATTCCTGCAGATTTACGGAGAAATGTTCATGCTGCAAATCTCCTACACCTTCTACCACATTCCTACTGGGTGTTCTACTGGACCCAGATTCTGTGAGGGTCCTGAGAGAGTCCCTGAGGAGCGCTGATCTCATTAGGATGTTCATTAAACCAGTTTAAGAGAGTTCTTTAAGAGACTTTGTGACATGGGGCATTAATATGCTGGACGTAGCCCTTAGAAGAAGGTAGGAAGTCCATCATAGGCAGCAAACTTCCAGACCTGCAGGACATCTACTGGTCCCGGTGCCTGAGAAAAATCCAGAAGATCCGGTTGGACTGTAGCCACCCAGCACACGGCCTGTTCACCTTACTGCCATCAGGCAGGAGGTACCGCAGCATCCAGGCCAGAACAAACCGGCTAATGAACAGTTTCTACGCACAAGCCATCAGGGTCCTGAACAAGCTGTGAACCATACACCAACACCACTGCACTCGGACACTTTATTATTAATACTATATATATCACTGCTATGGACAACATCACTAAGTCACTTTATACAACAGGAATAGACATAAACATACATATTTATATGTAGCTCCACTCGCTCTCAGACTATACCTGTCTCATAAATGTACATATCAGAGAATTTCTACAGATCCCTCCTGTCTTTGTATATTCTGTATTTGGTGTATATTTTGTGTGTATTTTGTATTCATTTAATATAATTTTTATAGAACTTTATTTTAATATGTTTAGTATGTATATAGTTTTGTCCTCCTGTAGAGCATCAACTTGAGCCTCACCACAAGCATTTCAATGCATAAATGTCCTGACATGTTGTGCAGATGACAAATAAACCTGAAACTTGAACTTGAAAACTAGAAGACGGGTAAACTGTGGCCATGAAGGGATGAAAATGGTCTGACAGGCTGAGGCTTTTAAGCAATGACTGATTGGCATTAAAGGGACCCAAAATGTGTCAAGAAAACCTTCACCATACCATTACACCACCTCCACCAGCCTGGACTGTTGATACAGGGCAGGGTCAATCCACAGATTCATGTTGTTGGTGCCAAATTCTGACCCTACCTTATATTTCCTCAGCAGAAATGAAGGTTTATCAGACCTGTTTGATCAACACCACTGATCAGTTTTCTCACTTTCCATCTTTAACTTCCTTGATTTCTCTAGTTCACTGTAGATGCTCATGTTCTAAATGTCTGAATTCAGCTGATTTTATGAACCTTTGAGCTGTTTATTAAATCATAAGAGTTTGTATTGAGTACTGACATGGAAAACGATCCAGATTAGAGTTATTCTTCAGTCCTAAGGTTGGGGCATGCATGTCTGAAAGAGCCCCCTGCTGCTGATTAATTATACAGTTCAACAATTCATCATAAAATTAAGACGGGAAGTACAGAAGTTCCATAATTGAGTAAAACTAAAAAAAAAGTATCAAAGCACACACTCATGACTTTCAAAAATATCAAAGTCTTTCTGTAAAAAAAGGATTTATTCAGTTTTTTATACAAGATGTTTTGTTTGAATTATAAATGATGACTGACATTGCACAAAAATAATGCCTAATGCTAGAAAGTCACACAAATGACAACTTAATATTAGCCTTTATACAAAAAACAGAAATAAAAGGAACAACTGAAAAGTTGAGTTTATCAGTTTCAAATTCAGTTTCACAGATGGTGTATAAATACATACGGCGTTCTCAGTTCTGACATCCTGAACAGCCTGTTTCTGCCTTTTCTCTGAGGCTTCTTCTTCTTCTTCTTCTTCTTCTTCTTTTTTGTTTGTTCTTTTAAATAAATTTACTTAAAAAAAAAAAAAAAAACAGCCTTCCGACCTCACACCAGTAACCAGTTCAGCACTGTAGAACTGGTGGAACTGACTGCCAATATTACTCATTATTAAACACTGTTAGGTAGATTTCACACATTCAGTTTTCCTAACAGCAAAGTGGTGCCTGATTGGAAGCCCAGTAAAAATAAAACAACAGATTAATTAAACACAACCTGATACTCGAAATAAAAAAAACCTACCTCACAGAAAGGGGGCGGGAGGGCACACGCAGACCATTGCCTGGACCAATACATTTAGAATTTATTTTTTCAGATTTATCCTGTTTATTAATATTCAGGTCATTACTTGCTGAGACAAACTGACAGGGTGTAGTTGGGTTTGCATATGGTAAATATGGTACTTTTTCAAGCATGCTGTAAACTGTAAGCCACTGGATTAGCCAGGTATTGTTGGGATTGTAGTGCTTTACTGGATCTGTGTTGGTTCCATTCAGCACCACTGTAAAGAGAATCATCACACCCAGCCACTCTGAACGATCTCCACAATGTAAGGGATGCTCCAGACATACATACATACATACACAGGAAGTCTATAAAATCACCCTGAACCTGTTGATGATGTTGATGGGTTCCACTAGACACTGTAGTTTCTGTAGGTAGTCTAAATTTGACCCAATTTAATATATACCAAAATATATTTCAATACAGGACTGTCATGATTACTCTGTGAAATTTCACAGCTGTGACTTCATTTACCATCAGGAAGCCTTCATTCAGTACTACGAGTATATTGTTTGGTAATTACTATTAAATTAATATCATTTATGCAGTTTTGATGAACTGAACTAAAGTGCAGGCCTACCCACAGGCCCTTCCAGCTAAGTGGTTTTAACATCCATTGACTTGTTGTTCCCATTCTCGCGCACTTTCAGAATCTTCTGTGCGTCAGTGGCTGACTGTCAATCAGACCTGTTCGTCACAGGAAGCTGCTGCTGCTGCTGCTGTGTGTGTTTGTGTGTGGTACATAAAACCATCTGCCTGTCTCAGTGTGTATGTCAGATGTATGAGCCCTCACCGCAGCAGCATCTTCTCTCTGCACCCATACATATATCTCAGCAGGAGGTTTCATCACACAGCACCTAGACCCTAGACCTAGACCCTTCTGACTGGAGCTAAACTTCGAAAGGTCATTCTGCTGCAGGAACGCTTGGACCTGTTTTTTTTTTTTTTTGGTCTGTTTTTTTTTTTGTCTGTTTTTTGGGGGCTTTTGATTCACACACCTTCCAAACCCATCCCTGCAGCGCTGCAGTACATACCTGATGATCTTCGGCTGTGGAGGACAAAGGAGCCATATCAAAGCCTTGTAAAGAAACATGAGGTGAGTATGATCTGGAAGCAGTGAGTCTGGTTGGCCTTTGAACGTCTTTAAGTTGCAGAACATGCAGAACACGATGTTGGCGCTGAATTGTGGGGACGAAAATTCATCAGATTTATAATCAGATTCTATTATCCAGTCAGCGAAGTTCTGTTCTAGTGCAAGAACCGAAGCCTCTGCAAAAGTAGAAAATGTGCCAAAAATCCTTGAAAAATTCAAGGATTTTTACGAAAAGGAAACGGTTCTGTTTAGAACCCTGACAAACCGAAGAACCATGTGAACGCTTTAATGTCCTTTGCCTGGTTAAATGCTTCTTCAGGAGGAAAAGACTCGTGCATACTGTTTGTTTTAGAACCCTTTAAAAATATATACCGTATATAGCAGCAAGAAGGGTTCCACTCTTATGAGTCAAAGAACCCTTTTTTGTGGTGATTGTAGAAGAACCAATTTTCTTGAAGGAGCCTTACAATAGTCTTATTTTCACCAGTCACAGGTTTTCTCCTCTAACTGTTTAGGAAGACTTCTTTTTAGGAGTGTAGATATTGTCAGATAGTGTGGAGATGCCTTTAACGCTGGAGGTGCAGCGTGCATGAAGGTCACTTTCGCTTTTGTTCAGTTGTAAATGCGGTGAAAGGTTCCAATCACTAGAACCTACTAGAGTATAGTTCAGAAACCAGTGATTTAAACCTGAGAGCTCTGTACACTCCAACCTAATCACATTAGTACAGGAATATACACACAAATAACGCATTGGTTCAAATTCTCCATCATACTTTCACTGGCTGACCAGCATGGATTGGTGTGTAATGTGTCGGTCAGTGGGGCGTGGGTTATTTCAGTCTCTTTGGTGTGGGGCCAGTGTTTTGGACCTGGAGACCCTGATGACCCAGTGAGACCCATCTGTCATATCAGGTGGCCATCCGCTCATCTGTTCTGCATTAGACCAGTCATGGACTCCTCTGTGGTGCTATATAGAACCACTTGTGAGAAGTCTTTAGAGAACCTCCTATCGTCACTGTCAAGTAAAAACCTTGTATCTGCATTTTTGACGTTTGTCAGTTTTTGACCAAGAGAAATGCTCCAAAATGACTTTGAGGAATTAAATCTTTTTACATTGACTTAGGTTAAGAGGGGTTTACCTGTTTACCTAAGTTTTTTTGTGTGACACAGATTACCATTATAGAGCAGAACCCTCTAACCAGCCACAGTTTAAACCAGGGCTGGGCAATTCCGGTCCTGGAGAGCCGGCATGGGTCGGCAGGTTTAGTATAGGTCTGTTAGAGCAGAGAAATCAGCAAACTGCGCTGGACTCTGGCCCTTGTTGCTGTCTTGGTTCTATGTAGAATCATGGTTTTGAATAAGCAGCCTATTTAGTCTAGCTCCATTCAAAATCCCCACCAAAAATGCTTGAGAACAACTATAAAAACTAAATCCTGATTACCTACTCAGGAATGTGTGAACTGTAGAGACCTCAGCTGACTTGCTGAAACCGAGGCAGTAGCAGTATTTTTAACAAACCCTGTTCAGGAACCACTCTTATGGTCCCTGAGAGAAAAAAAGACTCAAATTGGGTGCTTCAGAGGCTTGAGATGATGATAACACTTACAGGAAGCATCGCAGCAACAACCGCGTTCGGGTGCTTCTGCGTTTGCATGTGGCTGCATTGATCTGTGCCCCTCTCCACTCACTAATGTGGGTCAGAATTGTGAAGCCACTTTTGAATTGCAATCTAATGACATGAAAGGGTTATTGCCATTGACGCAGATAATTAGGCAATCAAACTTCAGGTGTATTTGCAGATAGTGGTGGCACGTCAGCATTGTTCTTGGTCTATTTTTAGCGTGGCCTGTTTCTCCTCATACCCTGGGTAAAACTGATCTGTTTGTGATATTGAAACCCTGTGGTTGGAAAGTGTTGGTCCAAGTGAAGAAGCGGTTTTTTTACATCCTTCCTCCTGTTGTTCAGGGCAGAGACAAAAAGACACACACTGCCAATAATCATTCTTCAAAAACTGAATTAGTTGATGCTGTGGTTTAATCCATTGATTGAACTGGTTGAGTTTAAGACTGGCTTTAGGCCTTCATGGTAGGTCTCTGCAAGACTGTGAAAGTAAAGTGTTCTGTATTTTGACTATATTTTACTAGATTTACAATAGTGAAGACGTCAGACGTATTAAATAGCACAAATGGAATTATTTTGAAGCCATGTACCCTTAGCCAAGTACCTATATATGACATACAATTGACATTGTGGGGAAAAAGGAATGCTGATCATTAACTGGGAGTGTGTTAGTTTAAAAATGAAGGAGCTGGAGAGGGTCAAGATTTTTCTTTGTTAAGTCGTGTGTATTAAGCCTTTAATATTGTATTATAGTTTACAATAGTGCAGACATCAGAAGTATTAAATATCAAAAATGGAATTATGCAGCATAACCTGCCAAAGGGCTACAGATAAAAAATAGCTTATTGGCTAACTCTGACACGTTTACATTGAGGTGGAAACTGAAGCGTTGAATAATTTGCATTGGAGATGGAAAATACGTAAATATACACATAAATAAATAAATATATAAATATATATATAAATAAATAAATAAATGTATGTAATTATTAATTTATAAGTGATATAGAAATCTATATGGTATTAGGCAGTATTTAGCATTTTTTAAAGTAGTGTGCCATATTAGTTTACAGTGTTATCTGAGGTTGGTTGTAACTACGTAAGTACCAAAGAATGTGTGGCTTCTTCTACATTGGCCAGATTTAATTTAATATATTTAATATTAATTTTCCTTTGACTCAAGCATATTTGTGCAGAAACAAAGCTACCTTTTCTCAATACTGTATTTTACATTTGTTTACATTTTTACATTAAGTTATTAATTCCTTTTTTCTTCATTCCACTGGTGACTACAGCTTTGGAGCTTCAGCATTTTATTTCAGACCAAAAAGTAGATTTAAAACGAAAAGAGAAAAGAGTATAACAAATATAAAAGTCTAACAAATTCCAGCTCCCAATCTAATACATGTTAGATGGGCTAAGAAGTCCCAGTTCCACTGAATCAGTAAGTTACTCAGTCCCTACAGAGTTTTTTGTATGTTTACTCAAGTAGTAATTTTACTGAAGTAACAACTTTTACCTAGGTTTAGGTTTAGGTTTAGGTTTAAGTTTAGGTTTAGGTTTAGGTTTAGGTTGCCCCACCCCAAGTTTATTTAAGGGCATGAGAGTAATGTTAAGCATGGGTGCATATTAAATACTGAATCCATGTACCCTTGTAAAGTGCCTATATATGGCATGTGCAATTGACAGCATGGGGGAAAAAAGGAGTGTCAATAAATAACTGAAAGTGTGTGAGTTAGAGAAAGTCGTCAGCGGGACTTTTCAGGGGTTTCTTGTTTTGTAAAGGCTAAGACTGCATTTAATACATACATACAAATCCATACACAGGCCTCAGTATTTCACTACATTCTCACCTGGCCTTTAAAAGAATGCATCTGAGAAAACCATGATTTAACTGTTTTCCCCCTCAGTGTTACAAACTGTCTCTTAATGCTTTCATCTCGGCTCGGCAGCTGCGATCACTGAAGTGCATTCTTTTTTGATGAAAGAGCAGAGCTGAAACTGTCTCCTCATGCACTGTTCTCTCCAGCCTGCAGATCCTTTGACCTCCACCCGTAAGCAGCATGGGCATTTGGCCCAGTAAAGGCCGACGTGGAAGCAGCCATCATGCAGCCCTGCTGAGCCAGGAGGAGCCCACTGAGCCCCATACGATGGGTGAGCACTGCAGTGCCAAAACACACAACACATACACTAGCACTATTCAGCCCATGGGCCTGTATCTGTGTAAATCTGTGAGCATGCTTCTAACTGCTAAGAATCGGGGCTAAAACTGTAGCCAGTGTTGTGTGTGTGTGTGAGTGTGTGTGACTACATGACAGAAAATAATGCCATTGTGAAGAACAGTGGAGAATTAACAAGAATCTGCTGCAGCTTTAGCGTGTTAGTGTGTTGCCAGTTACTTGAATGCAACGTCTAATTTTCACACAGACACTGGTTCAAATTGAAGGCAACGGAAAGATGAACCACTGAACGCAGTTAAACCTTGTAAATAAACAGGTTTTAGTATTTTGCAAAAAATCTAACAAAGACCAGTAAGAGAAGTGAACTGAAATATAGAAATATTAGAGCTTCTGAAGCTGTTTCTGGTTAAATGTTTAAATGTAGCCATGTTAACACCTTTGTACAGAAAGGTCAGGTTGCATTCGAGTCTCTTCCATTGAAGCTCATGTTCAGAAGACTCTCTGAGCTCTGAGCTGCTCGTGATTACTAAAGCAAAGCAATGTTCAATACAAGCATTTCCACCAGTGTCTGACTCTTAAATTTTTATTGCTTTTATAAATGGAATCATGATCAGTATATCATGATATATATACTGATCATGATTCCATTTATAAAAGCAATAAAAATTTAAGAAAAAAATATATATACTGTAGAAATGGAAAGTAAAAACGGATAATGGAAAATGTTTATTTAATTGACTATACTCTTCAATGTCAAAGTAAAAACAGATTTCTACAAAGGAATTTCAATTAAATAAAAAATATTTAATGTAAAATAAGTTATTGCATACATATTGACCCCTATTGGTTGGGTGACTGACCTAAACCTGTGTGGAATGTCCAGTCACTGGTTAATCAGTATTCCAGTACAAATACACCATGAAGACAAAAGTACACTCCACACAGCTCTGAGAAATGTAATTTTAGAGTAGAAGACAGGGACTGGACACCGTAAAAAATCTCACTAAAAGTCTCCCATAACAAAGTCCCTAAACATATCCTGGAGTTCAGTAAATCCATCTTCAGGAAATATAAAAATATGTTGCATGTGTAAATCTGCCTAGATCAGACAAATCACAAATTGAGTGACCTGAGTCACCAAGACACCTATGACTACTCTAAAAGGGCTTAAAGGCTTCAGTAGCTGAGATGGGACAGACTCTTGCCCAGGCTCTTTATCAGTCAAAGTCAAATGTAATGGTTAACAACACAACCCTCCACGTGGCAAACTAGGCTTCAATTCCCTGGCAGAGCAAGCATATCACTCCACACCAGTAAAAGTTTGTTGTTCGAATGCTGTTCGGCTGTTGTGCTTTTGTTGATTGAGATTCAGAGGAAAAGAACAATGTGAACAGTTTACGAGCAGGAAGAGTCTTTCTAGCATAAGAAGAGTGGAGGTGTGATGTGGTCAGGTTTTAAAATAGTCTGCATTTGTATTTTTACTCATCTTAACCCAACCCCTTCCCCCCTCTCTCTCTCTCTCTCTGTCTCTCTCTGTCTCTGTCTCTCTCTCTCTGTCTCTCTCTCTCTCTCTCTCTCTCTCTCTCTCTCTCTCTCTCTCTCTCTGTCTCTCTCTCTCTCTGTCTCTCTCTCTCTCTTTGTCTCTGTCTCTCTCTCTGTCTCTGTCTCTCTCTCTCTGTCTCTTTCTCTCTCTCTCTCTCTCTCTCTCTCTCTCTCTCTCTCTCTCTCTCTCTCTGTCTCTCTCTCTCTCTCAGCAGATAACAGCAGATATGTGGTGGTGGCTCTGTATGACTACCCCTCAGGAGGTCCCGCTGAGTACAGTGTCAGAGTTGGGGAGAGACTCAACGTGCTGTCTGAGTAAGCACTGCTCAGCTTTATAGTAATGCCATACTTATGTAAAGTACATTCACAAATAGCACAAATAGATATACACTACCAAAAAAGTTTTAGAACACCCCCAATATCTTTAGGATTCTACTGGCAGTGCTGCATAGCCCTTTTTGAATGTTGCCATCTTACGGCCACTCCACCCATCAAACCTGCAGCTCCAAGCCTTCTCCTCACAGCTGAAACTGAGACTTGGCCCAGTGTTCAGCTGAGCTACAAGGTGTTGTCACATGAGCCGTCTGTTGCAGAAACTTGGAGTTTCTGTTGCTGTGGTGGATTTGAGTCTGTCAGACCTCTTCCTGTACCAGAGCTCGTCAGTTTTCTTCAGTTTCTAACAGTCTTTTGATGGTGTGGGAAACTGTACTCACCACACTCTGACTTTGTCTGTAATTTCTGTGAAGGAAAGATTTCTGCAAAGTTAAAAGTTAGAATACTCCTAAAAATATCTCCTAAAAAAGCCCTGGCTGTTCACTGCTTACCTTTGTACGATTGGAGGCCTCTGAGGACTTGCATGACTTAAATGTCAATAAAAGCCTGGTAAATTGGTGGTGTTCTAAAACATTTGACTGAACTAACTTGAAAATGCACTAAATAGCTCTAAATAACTGGTGTGTGTGTGTGCATGTTTGTTGCAGTGAGGGAGAGTGGTGGAAAGTGTGCTCTTCAGCTTCAGGAAACGAGAGCTACATCCCCAGCAGCTACACAGCGAAAGTCTACAACAGGTGTAGTACAGCACTGCCTCGGTAGACAGAAAATGTGCTCCTGCTCACCAGCTGAGGCTCAGTTTCAGGAAAATGACCTAACATGACAGACCATGTGCTCTGTAGTGACATTTGATCTGTAATACAGTAATTCAGCGGTCTGAGGCTATATTTTTCCATAGCTACCAAGTAATGGAAGGTTGTAGTATCTAATTAAACTGCAGGACTGAATTCCACATTAGCCTCAGTAGTACGTCATGCAGTGGCAGAAGCAGCGTAAGCAAGTGAACTTGTATGTGTGGTTTTTGACACTGTATGACGTCCTATGTGTTGGTGGCTGTAAGATTCCATTACTTGTTAACTAGGCAGGCCTTCGTTTACTTTTTTGGGCAAACCATTTCTTTAGAGTCAGCAGCTTTAGCAGTTTTGGGAACCAGATGAAGAGCCCCCTCAACAATATTAGTGGTTTTCTCCATAATTTCTCATAATAATAGATTCACTTTTCCTTACGTATACTATATGTCCAAATGTTTGTGCACACCCCTTCTAAGCTGCATGCATTGCAATGCCAGGCGTGGGCTAGAGAGGTATAAGGCCCCCAGCACTGGGCTGTGGAACTGTGATCATCATTTTCTGGAATGATAGATGATGCTGCTCCATCCAGTACTTTTGGGATGAGTTGCGGAGTTTGGGGATGAGGTGGGGTGGTGATCATACCAACATCCTGACCTCACTTACACTCTTGTTGCTGAATGCAGTCAAATCCTTACAGCAATGCTTCTCCAAAATCTAGTAGAAAGCCTTCCCTGGACAGTAGAGACAGTCACTCCGACAAAAGCAGGATACGTTCTTTTAAATACCTTTGAGTTCGGAAGAAACAATGAATGAGCAGGTGTCCCATTACTTTTGTCAATATTATTACAGCACTCATTATTACAGTAGGCTGACGATGTTACAGTAACCACAAATGATGTCACCTGAGTGATTTGGAGGGTCTTCCACTGGTGGGGCACTGAGTCAGCCTGAGTTTCCTGAGTGGGGCTGTGTATTTTTGCATTTGAACGCAATCTGAGACAGAAAGATGGTAACATGCAAATGTTTGTGTGTGTGTGTGTGTGTAGGGGGTCACAGGTGTGTACAGTGAGGACCTCTTTCCATGCATGTCACTTGTTCTCCACTGCAGCACTGAGAACTACTCATCTGTGTAGTGTTTATCTGAGCTTGATTTATCTCGCCCTTTTTCCTTTAACGTCCCCTGATTAAGTCTCAGCTCATGTTTTCTTTGTCTCTGTTCATGTGTTCTCTCTCTCTCTCTCTCTCTCTCTCTCTCTCTCTCTCACACACACACACACACACACACACACACACACACACACACACAACATTACAAGAGCAGTGTGAGACGTGTTAATAGATACTTTTACTAAAAACAGTGGTATTTTATGTGTGAATTAATTAACTGTGTGTGTGTTTGCGTGTGCAGGTGGCAGTTTGTAGGCCTCAGCAGGCAAAAGGCAGAGGAACTGCTTCTTCTCCCCTTTAACCAGACTGGCTCCTTTCTCATCAGAGAGAGCGAGTCTGAACCTGGTGAGAACTTTACGATTAAAAAAGTATATAATGCTGTATAAAATATATATCCAATTCTCACACAATCCAAATTAATGTGAAATGAATGAATGTGGTCTCAAGCAATGTATAATGTATAACAAAGTTTCCACGCAGTCCCAATTAAGATTTTCATGCTATATAGAATATACAACCAATTTTCCATACAGCCCTAATGTTGTGTTTTGTGCTATATAAAATATATAACCAATTTTCCATACAGCCACAATGATGTGTTTTGTGCCTAACCAATTTTCCACCCTATCCAAAAGATGTGTTCATGCAATACAAAATATATAACCACTTTTCCATAAAATTCATATGGACAGTTTTCCAATCAAACAATTGCTCTAAACAATTTTCTATATAGAAAATATAACAAATTTTCCATACAGCCCCAATGATGTGTTTCATACTATATGGAGTATATAACCAAATTTTCATACAGTCCCAATTATGTGTTTTGTGCTATATAAAATATATAACCAATTTGCCACCCAATCCAAATGATGCATTCATGCAATACAAAATATATAATCACTTTTCCATGAAATTCATATGAACAGTTTTCAAGTCAAACAATTGCTCTAAACAATTTATATAATTCTATATAATTTAAATGCATAGATTTTAATGAATTCCATATGAACACATTTCCTTACTATCTATATGTATCTATAACAGCACACCATACAATCCTTATTAATCTATATTGTTGCTTTTGAAACAAAACACCCATAATATTAACTTTTATATAAACATAATAAAATAATTTATTTACAATCAATATGATTTCAATATCAATTCATTTATAGACTGACTTAACTATGCTCTATATCCATATAAACAATTATCTGTACAAGCAACTGCAAGTACAATTGTTAATCATAGAGTGGCAGGAAACAGTACTGATTAAACAATAGATCATAACTGATTAAATTTAACTCTCTCTTTCACTCTCGCTCTCTCGCAGGTGGTTACTCTCTCTCAGTGCGTAAGAGTTCTAGGCAGGAGCGCCGCTCTGTTAAACACTACAGAATTCACCGCATAGAAAACGGCTGGCACTACATCTCCCCAAGGCTCACCTTCCCCACTCTCGCACATCTCGTCGAGCACTACTCGGGTAAACACGCCCACGCTTCACATTTACTGTAAACGTACATGTGAATACTGCAGACGAGGGGGAATTATGTCACCTCCACATCAATGAATATGTTATAAGGATGAGTTATGAGAAGTTCAGAAGTTAAAAGAGGCTTTTTAATGTTTGTATGAGAGTTATGGACGATGTAGTGTATTTGTATTTTAGAATGTGTAGTGATGTTCAGGGGGCTAATGAAAGTGCCTGTGTGTGCTGGTTGTGTGTGCATTTGACACAGAAGTGTCTGAAGGGCTGTGCTGTTTGCTGAGAGAACCCTGCTTCATTCAAGGCTCCAACAACGTTCCGGTGGTTAGCGGTCCACCTCCTATAGCGGTCAGGAAGCCCACTCTCAACTGGAAAGATGTCAGCAGGTCAGTGTATGTGTGGAATGAGTAGAATACACACATTTCTTTACATTCTTTGCAGGCAGTGACTCTGTAATGTAATGGGATAATAGAGTTTAATAGAGAATATTAATTTTATTGTTTTATTGATTTTATCATATTTGCTTTAGGACTTTTTGTGTGAATAGGTGAAGCTACTATACCAGCACAATTTCCCACCAGAGATAAATAAAATGTTCCCTTATTCTAAACGGGACCTTATGGATCTCATAATAATCATATTAGGTAGATAATATGCATAATTCCAACACATCAGCCACCCCTTAATATTGTATGATGAATGGACCAATAGTGCTCCAAAATCTGTTGGAGGTACATGTTTTTTGTGGATAAAACACACTGTATGGTCAAATGTTTGTGGACACCCCTTCTAATGAATGCATCCAGCTACTTTTAGATGCATCCATTGCTGACACAGATGCAAATGCACACACACACACACACACACACACAGCTTGTCTAGTCCCTGTAGAGAAGTATGCCAATAGACTAGGACTCCCTGGAGCAGATAATCAACAACCTATTGGCACTATGCCTAATACCAGGCGTGGGCTAGAGGGGTATAAAGCCCCCCAGCATTGAGCTGCGGAGCAGTGGAACTGTGCCCTCTGGAGTGATGGGTTCCATCCTTAACTTTGGAGATGAGCTTGGGAATTGGGAATGGTGGAGGTGGGTGGTGATCATCCAATCAACATCCTGACCTCACTAATGAGTTCAAATCCTCACAGCAGTGCTCCAAAATCTATTAGAAAAGCTTGGCTGGACAGTAGAGACAGTTACTCTATCCTTGAATTTGGAAGAAGCAGTGAACGAGCAGGTGTCCTAATACCTTTGTCTATATAGTGTTTTGAAGTATCTAAAAAGTCAGGTTTAATATATTTGAATTTACATTACATCAATGATTATTGAATATTAAATAACAATACAATTAATGATAAGTGAAGTGGAATAATGATTTGTTCACAACAACTGGCCTCAAAGCATTCATGCAGCTCTCCTTAGAGCTTTTTCACTGGCTGAAGTGAAGGGATGCTGTGCAAGTATGAGGCTAAAACTAACATGAAACCACACAGCCTGATGAAATGTTCCACAGAGTGACTTTACCATGCGATTATCCGCACGGCAGACTTAAAGTAGCTTTATTATGCAAAAAGAAAACCAAAGTCTGTCTAAAATTAGTGATAGTGATGTCAGACAATTGCCATGAAGGTCACATGTATGTCGTGATCAAGTGGTTTTGGTCTGAAACAATATGAACAACGTGGGGGGTTGTTTTGCTTTTCTGTAGTCAGGCTGTCGTATGAAAGGCTCATTGAAAATGCAAAGTTTCCCACTAGTAAATACGAGACTGTGGTGGCGTTCATGTGCGTTCATCTCATCTCATCTCGACGTTCTGTCTGTGACCTCGATTATTGCAGGATTCCTGGAAGTGGAACTGCTGCATACATGAATCTAACCTTCACTGCTTTCCTTTTTGTAGCTCCATGATCTTCGGGTCTCAGAAGGAAGGTATGGAGGAGTCACTTGTCAGCGAGGGCCTGAAGGAGGCCATCAGCTCCTACCTGTACATGACTGAGGAATGTGGGGAATGTAGTCTAAACATGGACACGTGAGCTGACTGTGGGGCTTGTAAGGAAGGAGAAGAAGCAACAGACTGAGCTCATACGCACTACTTGCCAGTCCTTACAGCACCAGAATGAATGCCTCATAGAAGCTGTGGAGCCAGAACATGGACACGTTGAGCATGGCACCTAAGCGACGGCACCAGGCAAAGTGATCATGGGAGATGTAGTCAAGGCTCTTGGGCCACACAAAGACTGCACCGAAATGGCCCGAAGCAGCGGAGCTCTGTGATCCCACAGAGACGTGTATTCAGTGGCACCGGTGATGATCTCTCGTCACTTTTCTTCCAGTGTGGGTGCTGGAGGTGTTAGCGTCACACATTTCTGTGTGGACTTTTTCCTTGGAGGCATAAAAGAAAGAAGTGAACAGAAAGAGAGAATCAGAGAGAGAGAGAGAGAAAGAGAAGGCTGTGTAAGTGGGAGGGGGAAAGCAGCTGGTTTGGGCGAGAGCCTGTTTCCGCTAGCACACCTTCTGGAGCACTCTCTCTGTTTGCACGCAGCTAAATGCTCATCAAAGACTGAGAAGGTCTTCAGATCAAGCTTTTCTGACTTAAAAAACATATAATGAACTCATGTTAGGTTCACCTCCAGGTGTTATTCAATGCCTTGTGAGCTTTGTGAATACAGTACCTTTGGAAATCCTCTCTGTGCTTTTTACACAATGTTGGTCTGTACGACACAGCATGGGGTGTGCTGTTAAAGGCTGCTTGAAAAAAGTAAAACCGCTTCCTGGTCTTCTTTACTGTCGTAAGATTCACATAAAAAAAAACTGCAGTTCAGGAAATGGTGGTGGTGTGTGTGTTTGTGTGTGTTTGTGTGTGTGTGTGTGTGAGAGAGAGAAAGCTCAGTGATTTTAGTCCTGTCTGAATGAGCCATGTCAGTCATTTTAATAGACTGTGTGCTTCGGCATCAGTATAGATCCCAGCTCCTTTTCACCTTCTGTAAAACGAGGCAAAGATTTACCTCAAATGAAAATAATCTGCATGACTCGGCATGGGGATCAATTTTGGAGGCGCTCAAGGAGGCATTGAGTTCTATCATGCATGATACAGGTACCTCTGGTCGTTCAAGTCTGTGGTAAACCTCAGTCAAATCCAGAAGATGAGCCAAGGACGTCTCAGAGCCGCGACGCTTCTGGCAGCTTTGTTTAGCTTAGCCTGTAGCTTACATACGTACATGCCATGAACTGGTAGCTGCTAAGTAAAATGAACTAACTACTGAATTATTTCTATAAGTGGGTTATAAGGTTGGTTATCATCACGTTTTCTGGAGGTGTTTGCAGCGCAGAAATCGAGTAGCCATCCCTATCTCAGTCATTTATTCCAAGATTTTTATCCTTACATAACCTCCTTACACCTCCTCCCCATGTTAATACACATTCCTAAGATAAATAATATCCCTCTTTTAATCTGATACCACTTTTTTTCTAAATAGGGGGGGCTTATGCGTAAAAATACTGAGCTGTAGCTCAAAAGCTAACTTAGAATTTATATAATTGAAACATAAATCTACCTCAAGACCAGCTTTTGCTGGTAGAGGGTTTCAGATGGCCTACGCTATGCATACCCTATGGGGGGGGGGTGGGGGGGTCTTTGGGGTATAGGGTATACCAGCATTATAGACCAACTTGATCAAGCTGGTCACACTGGTTAATTAGTTTGGTCAAGCTGAAGTCATACTGGTAACCCAGATTGGTCATGCTAATCACGCATGTCATGAAGGTCATGCTAGGCAACACCTTGGTCAGGTTGGTCAGGGTGATCAAGCAGAAGAATAGTCATGTTGGTCGACAAGCTTAGCTGAGCTGGTTGACTAGCTTGGTCATGCTGGAAGCATCACATTAAACGCTAAAGAGGTTTCCGTGCGTCTGTTGTGGTTAGGATATCGGGGCTGGAGACCTACATGCTCCAGGTCTCCAAAAAAATGCTCCATATTAAGCCATTCATTTGAGACTCTCTAGGGAACGCCCTCTTGTTTCTAACAAAACTGGAAGACTTCCTGAAGTTCTCTGGTATGATCACTCTAATTATTTCTTACGCGATTCTTGCATGTCGCTAAGCGCATGTCATTCAGAGTGGTAACAAGGCCTCACAAGGCCTGGAGAATTACGACAAAAGTGGAAGGTCTCTCCACAAGGTGTGGTTACCCTAATGATTCTTGAAGCATGTTGCTAGCGGCAAGCATCACTAATGCTGTCTAAGTCTAGCGGTAGCAGTTTGCTAAAAGAAGTGCTTACCCTTTCTAGTCTAGGCTATTGTGCTCTTGTGGAAAAACCAAAAGAATCACCCTGATGGCTTCATTGAGACACACTCATCCCTGCACTTGCCACAGCTTGAAAACCACCACATCTGTGTACTCCTACAGTGTAAAGCTAATACATCTCTAATGAATCATAACTTGAATGAATCATTAGAGTTATGACTCTAATAAATCATAACTTGTCTAAAATGGTTTCATCACATTTAGCTGTGATCTCAGAATCTATAATAATTAACCAGACTTTTTCTAACTAGTGGGAATATTTAAAGTGGAATAAATAAACAAATGTATAAAACTATATAATGTTACAAGCAGCACATCAGCTCCAGATTCTGCCAGTTAAAGGTAAACGAGCTGCTGTGTGAACCAAGCCTTGTGTCAGTGTCAGCTTTTAGAGGCATTCAGCTTTTTGCTCCATTCAGCACCACTGTGAACCATTCTGACTCTGACTCTGACTCTGAAGTTTCTTTAAAACAGAGCATTTTACACCAGACCACTGAATAACTCTGTGATTCCCCTAAAGTGATCTTTGAGTTTTACCACGTTGCCAGCTTTGACTAGGACTAGGGTTAGGTGTATGTCATTTGGCATGGAGGCAAAAACAATTAATAAGACTGTTATGTCAAAGCTGAAAAGACAACAGTGTTCGAGGTTCACCGTACATCACTTCCAACCACTAAGAGGCCTTTGATGATTCTCAGACTGCAAGGCCTTGCGCTTCAGGGCTGTGCTAAACACCTGACAGTTGTGGACTTACCTCTTTAGCATCTAGACTGGAGCTGTGAGTTGCTGCTCCTCAGTCTTGAAGCTAGAGGGCAGCAAAGCTTCATTCTTCAGGAGAAAAGAGCCAATGGGTTTCAGTAGAACACGCTCCTCAGGTTCCTCTTGGTTAGAGTTCCAGGCCATTCTAAAAATATGAGATTACCACTGCTCTCGCTACGCACTGTTCTTTAGCTAATCTGAAGGCCACATGAAGTTTGGAGGTCTGTAGCGATTGACTGCAGAAAGTTGCCAACCCATTCTTTCCCAAATGTTTGTAGAAGCAGTCTGCATGCCTAGCTGCTTGGTTTTATACACCTGTGGCCATGGAATTGATTGGAACTCCTGGATTCAATGATTTGGATGGATGAGTGATATACATTTGGCAATATACCGTATATATAGCATTTTAAAAGTTTAATCACAGTAATATTATGTGATTAATTAAGATTAATAACAAGTTACACGCCCTTTCATTTTTTGGCAGGAGAACAAATGAACGTCTAGATGTCTAATAAACTGTCTAAAATCCGTTGTTTTTTCTCATAATATCTCATTATATTTCAAAGAACTTTAGATTTGATCCATATTTCATCATAAATAAAGTGTAATCTACTCTCTGAGCTCAACAGTAGCGATGCTGTGTTTACATCGCTAAAGAAAACCTCTGAAATGTCATATATAATATGGAGCACATGAACACATGAATTAGAAAAAAAAAAAAAAAAACACTCACCCACACTCAGTGTTGGGCAGAATAGTTCATATTAATAGCTTAATATTTGGTTGAAACACCTGCAACAAGGTGTCTATGAGCTTGCCACACCTCTGACATTTTGGGTCAATTCTTCCTAACTATATCCTTGTAAGCTCTGTCAGGTAGGATGGGGAGCGTCAGTGCACAGACATTTTTTAGCTCCTTGCACAGATGTTCAATAGGACTCAGGTCTGGGCTCTGGCTGGGCCACTCAAAGATATTCACTTTCTCTGAAGCCCTCTTTGTTCTCGCTGCTGTGTGCTTCAGGTGCTTCGTTGTCATGTTGGAAGGTAAACCTCCACCCCAGTCTGAGGTCCAGAGCGCTGTGGAGCAGGTCTTCTTCAAGGATCTCTGTGTCCCTGTGTTGCATCTCACAGATGAGACCTCTTCCTCCTGTGCCAGCATTCACCGCACCTGTTGTGCAACTAATCTGGACTGAAGATTTTATTAAGAACAGTAGTTATGACCTTGCTGTTCAAACAGCAGAAAAGCAAATGTTCATTATTTACACCATTGAAAATTCCTTTACTTCAAGGATCTCCGCGTGCTTAGCTGAATTCATTTTTCCCTCTATCAGGCCCCATTCTCTTTTCTAAAAACATCCCCACATCATGATGCTGCCACCACCATGCTTCACAGTAGGGATGGCATTAGCCAGGTGATGAGTGCCTGGGGCCTGGTTTCCTTAAGATGCGATGCTTGGTATTCAATTTTAGTTTCCTCAGACCAGAGATCTTGTTTCTCATGGTTTGAGAGTTATGGCAAACTCTAAACAGGCTGTCATGTGCATTTGTTTTATTAAGAAGAGCATTTCTCTCCTAATTATGATCTCGCTGTTCAAATAGTACAAAAGCAAATGCTCTTAATTACACCTTGGAAATCCTTAGTACACTGCACACCCTACCGGTCAAAAGTTGCTAATTCCTTCTTCAGTGGCACTGCATTCACAAACTGACCTGTGCTTTACATAAATCAGGGTTGATTTAATATGTTTATTGCAGTGAAAGGATTTAAAAACATATATTTTAGGGGATTGCTGTAGAAAGCAGCGTTTACGCAGAGCTGAAAGCGCCTCGTCTTTACGGACAACGATGCCGGTTTGGTCGAGCTTTGCATCGTTCCAGGCGGACCCCTGCTGTGTGCAGCTGGAGCTGCGGCCGCTGTCGCGGGAACCGAGTACATCAACAAACACTCAGTCTCTCTCTCTCTCTCTCTCTCTCTCTCTCCCCTCTCTCCCTCTCTCCCTCTCACTGCTCCCCCTTGTCCCTCTTGCGTTCTCTCTCTCTCTCTCTCTCTCTCTCTCTTCTCTCTCTCTCTCTCTCACTGCTCCCCCTTGTCCCTCTTGCGTTCTCTCTCTCTCTCTCTCTCTCTCTCTCTCTTGCTCTCCCTCTCACTGCTCCCCCTTATCCCTCTTGCGTTCTCTCTCTCTCCTCTCTCTCTCTCTCTCTCTCTCTCTCTCCTCTCTCTCTCTCTCTCGCTCTCCCTCTCACTGCTCCCCCTTGTCCCTCTTGCGTTCTCTCTCTCTCTCTCTCTCTCTCTCTCTCTCTCTCTCT
Source organism: Salminus brasiliensis (assembly GCF_030463535.1). Lineage (NCBI taxonomy): Eukaryota > Metazoa > Chordata > Actinopteri > Characiformes > Bryconidae > Salminus > Salminus brasiliensis. The sequence goes on from NC_132891.1 coordinate 14,774,706, forward strand.
CTCACTGCTCCCCTTGTCCCTCTTGCGTTCTCTCTCTCTCTCTCTCTCTCTCTCTCTCTTGCTCTCCCTCTCACTGCTCCCCTTATCCCTCTTGCGTTCTCTCTCTCTCTCTCTCTCTCTCTCTCTCTCTCTCTCTCTCTCTCTCTCTCTCTCTCGCTCTCCTCTCACTGCTCCCCCTTGTCCCTCTTGCGTTCTCTCTCTCTCTCTCTCTCTCTCTCTCTCTCTCTCTCTCTCTCTCTCTCTCTCTCGCTCTCCCTCTCACTGCTCCCCCTTGTCCCTCTTGCGTTCTCTCTCTCTCTCTCTCTCTGCTCTCCCTCTCACTGCTCCCCCTTGTCCCTCTTGCGTTCTCTCTCTCTCTCTCTCTCCTCTCTCTCTCTGCTCCCCCTTGTCCCTCTTGCGTTCTCTCTCTCTCTCTCTCTCTCTCTCTTGCTCTCCCTCTCACTGCCTCCCCCTTGTCCCTCTTGCGTTCTCTCTCTCTCTCTCTCTCTCTCTCTCTCTCTCTCTCTCTCTCTCTTTCTCTCTGCTCCCCTTGTCCTCTTGCGTTCTCTCTCTCTCTCTCTCTCTCTCTCTCTCTTGCTCTCCCTCTCACTGCTCCTCCTTGTCCCTCTTGCGTTCTCTCTCTCTCTCTCTCTCTCTCTCTCTCTCTCTCTCTCGCTCCCCCTTGTCCCTCTTGCGTTCTCTCTCTCTCTCTCTCTCTTGCTCTCTCCTCTCACTGCTCCCCTTGTCCTCTTGCGTTCTCTCTCTCTCTCTCTCTCTCTCTCACTGCTCCCCCTTGTCCCTCTTGCGTTCTCTCTCTCTCTCTCTCTCTCTCTCTCTCTCTCTCTCTCTCTCTTGCTCTCCCTCTCACTGCTCCCCTTGTCCCTCTTGCGTTCTCTCTCTCTCTCTCTCTCTTGCTCTCCTCTCACTGCTCCCCCTTGTCCCTCTTGCGTTCTCTCTCTCTCTCTCTCTCTCTCTCTCTCTCTCTCTCTGCTCCCCCTTGTCCCTCTTGCGTTCTCTCTCTCTCTCTCTCTCTCTTGCTCTCCCTCTCACTGCTCTCCTTGTCCCTCTTGCGTTCTCTCTCTCTCTCTCTCTCTCTCTCTCTCTCTCTCTCTCTCTGCTCCCCTTGTCCTCTTGCGTTCTCTCTCTCTCTCTCTCTCTCTCTCTCTGCTCCCCATTGTCCCTCTTGCGTTCTCTCTCTCTCTCTCTCTCTTGCTCTCCTCTCACTGCTCCCCCTTGTCCCTCTTGCGTTCTCTCTCTCTCTCTTTCTCACTGCTCTTCTTTTTCCCTTTTCCCCTCCAACTTTAACAGCCTTTATGGACAAATATTGTCCTTTCAGTTATTATTTTTCATGACAAACAACAAACATGCATAAATAAATAAAGTCAGCTACTTTAAAAAGCCTGTCAGGCTATACTGTGTGACTTTGACATGATTATTGATTTGGAGCTGTCGAATATTTGGTCCACGTGGTTTTTGGACTGATTTGTATTATAAATTTGGATTTTTATTTATTTATTTATTTATTTATTACTTAACATCATTTGAATCTTCTTGTTTATACTGTGGCTGAAGTTCATGCTCAAGTTCAAGTTCAGGACCAATAGAAATGCTCCAGTATGAAGTAACGAAGGTTCTTTCTTCTCCTGTAAGGTTGCAACTTTGGAGATACAAGGTTTTGCATAACAGTCACACATAAATGCTGTTTAGGCATTTTTTTTTTAGCTGCAGTCGGTCCTCATCTCCTGCTACCTCTCTCTCTCTCTCTCTCTCTCTCTCTCTCTCTCTCTCTCTCTCTCTCTCTCTCTCTCTCTCTCTCTCTCTCTCTCTCTCTCTCTCTCTCTCTCTCTCTCTCTCTCTCTCTCTCTCTCTCTCTCCTCTCTCCTCTCTCTCTCTCTCTCTCGACCAATGGTTGTGTACTGCAGGCACACATGGCCCAGTTAGGGAGGAGAGAGGGTGGGATTTAAAAGAGACGTTAAAGATGAAGATGTTTAAAGTGTTTAAAACTGTAAAATCTGTTTACCATATATGAGTCGATTGTAGAAGCAAACGCAAAAACACAAAAAGCGAATTTCGGACATTTATGCACATTTTTAGAATCTTGAAAAGAGGACATGTCCGGAGAAGAGGTCACCCTAAACAAGCAGAAACAGCAGCCAGTTCAGTTCAGTCAATTTAGATTAAATGATATCGGACCTTTGGATTTCCCCCCTTCCTCAGAGCCTGTCCAGCCTGGCACACCTTCACAAACCCCACCAAGAACATCTCCTGAGGCTCCACCCACACCTCCTCAGGATCCATCCACATCTCCTCCTGAGACCTCAACTTTGGCCAAGCTTGGTGATGCTGGTCATGCTGGTGCTCTAGTTGGTCAGGTTGATCATGCTGGTACTCCAGGTAAGCCGTCAAACCTAAACAAAAACATAGCCTATGCTGGTCAGGAGCTAAGCTGGTCGACCAGCTTGAGCCGACCAGGCTGTTTTTTTTTTCAGCAGGTAAGTAAATTGCTCTGGTAAACTCACAGACAGTGAAGAGTGAAGAGCTGAAAATAATGGTATGAACAGCTCTTCATATTCCTCCAGCTTCACCAACTTGCATGGATAAACAGAATTTCGTTAAAGCAGTAATACACAAGTGGTATTTCTGATCCCGGGTCTGCCTACAGTGGGTATGTGTTATTTGTGCTTTGAGCCGCCATTAAAGGACACGCTTTACACATGCATTTCTGGACGAGCTAAGAGATACAGAACCATCACTGAAAGTAAAAGAAGCATGTGGGTGAGGTGGAAGAGTAATATTACAGATTTTACACAAATATGACTTGAATTATGCAATTGAAGTGTTTATTGAAGTGTAATGTGTCCATCTAAATGACTATGTCAAAAAATACCAGTTTATAAAAACAATCAGTCATATGAGTGTTAAGGGGGAGGGGATTCTCTCCAGGAACCCTCTTCAACAGATTCTATATATATGTGTTCTTCTGGCTGGTGGTATATCATCTAACAAGCAGCAGAATGTAGTGCAATCATATCTGCTAGATGTTTAATTAGCTAACCATCTAATGTGTGCAGCCTAAAACTGGGAAACCGTATCTAGTCCAACTTTTTTTCATCATTTGTCCTAAATGATGTTTTGACTTTGGATTCCCCCTTCCTCAGAACGTCCCCATCCTGACAAACCTCCAAGACTCCACCAAAGACGTCTCCGAGGCTCCCATATACCTACTGCTAAGGATGTTCCCAAACCTGCCTTCTTAAGCTCGTTTCACGCCTCCTCACACGCCACCCACAACACCTAATGAGACTCCTCCTCAGGCTCCACCCACACCTCCTCATGAGATCTGTCCACCAACTCTACCTGCACCTCCTCCAGAGACTCCTCCACAGGTTCCCCCTCAGGCAGCAAGCAGAGCTTCTTCACAGGCTCAGCAGCACTTCCTCAGACTCAGCCCACACCTCCTCAGGCTCCTCCACAGGCTCAGCCAATCCTGATTCCTTCTGGACTGAATGCTCCTGAGGTACGACTAAGCACATCTGTTATTATGTCTGGCTACAGCTGTAAGAGTTTTACAAGCAGTGTATGTTGTCTTACAGGTGTCTGAGGCTTAACAGGTTCCTGTGAGGTAGTAAGTACTTTTACTATACAAGCTTTTGAGCTTTACTTTGTTGAATTCAGCTTATTTATGTAAGCTCCTAAATTCTTTCCCCACTGTTATAACTTTACCTCAGAATGCTTCTCATCATGGAGCACTTTGTGTAGAGCTGGAGGACAAACTTTTCACAAAGAAGAAAAGAGAGGGAGCAGTGACAAGAAGAGCAAGAGCGAGAGAGCACGAGAGGGACTGGCTGGTGGGGAAAAGATGGAGAAGTGAGAACGAGAGCAAAAGAGAGGGCATGAGAAGGAAAAATAGGAGCAGCGAGAAAGAGAGCAAGAGAGAGAGAACGCAAGAGGAAAAAGAAGGAGCAGTGAGATGAGCAAGAGAGAGAGAACGTGAGAGGGACTGTTGGAGGGGAAAAGGGAAAAGAAGGAGAAGTAAGAAGTAGAGCAAGAGAGAGAGAAGGCAAGAGGGACAAGGGGAGCAGTGAGAAGGAGAGCAAGAGAGAGAGAACATAAGAGGGACTGGTTGGAGGGGAAAAGTAGGAGCTGTGAGAAGAACTGCAAGAAAGAGAGAGAGAGAGAGAGAGAGAGAGAGAGAGAACGCAAGAAGGAAAAGGAGCAGTGAGAAGGAGAGCAAGAGAGAGAGAGAGAGAGAGAGAGAGAGAGAGAGAGAGAGAGAGAGAGAGAGAGAGAGAGAGAAAACGCAAGAAGGAAAAGAAGGAACAGTGAGAAGGAGAGCAAGAGAGAGAGAGAGAGAGAGAGAGAGAGAGAGAGAACGCAAGAAGGAAAAGGAGCAGTGAGAAGGAGAGCAAGAGAGAGAGAGAGAGAGAGAGAGAGAGAGAGAGAGAGAGAGAGAGAGAGAACGCAAGAAGGAAAAGGAGCAGTGAGAAGGAGAGCAAGAGAGAGAGAGAGAACGCAAGAAGGAAAAGAAGGAACAGTGAGAAGGAGAGCAAGAGAGAGAGAGAGAGAGAGAGAGAGAGAGAGAGAGAGAGAGAGAGAGAGAAAACGCAAGAAGGAAAAGAAGGAACAGTGAGAAGGAGAGCAAGAGAGAGAGAGAGAGAGAGAGAGAGAGAGAGAGAGAGAGAACGCAAGAAGGAAAAGGAGCAGTGAGAAGGAGAGCAAGAGAGAGAGAGAGAGAGAGAGAGAGAGAGAGAGAGAGAACGCAAGAAGGAAAAGGAGCAGTGAGAAGGAGAGCAAGAGAGAGAGAGAGAACGCAAGAAGGAAAAGAAGGAGCAGTGAGAAGGAGAGAGAGAGAGAGAGAGAGAGAGAGAGAGAGAGAGAGAGAACGCAAGACTGAAAAGAAGGAACAGTGAGGGAGAGCAAGAGAGAGAGAACGCGAGAGGGACTGGTTGGAGGGGAAAAGAAAGAGCAGTGAGAAAGAGAGAGAGAGAGATCACTAGAAGGACTGGTTGGAGTGCCTCCCCTCGTTGCATCGGTGGGAGTCAGTGTTGGGGGGGAAGAGTAAGGTAGAGCCCAAAGAGGGATTGGCTAGAGGAGGAAATGACGGCAGACACAGGGTTGTCAGGGGCTGTCGGCTCTGTGCAGACCAGTAGCACAGTCATGCGCTGATCAGTCACCAGCGCTGACCAGTTCACTCCTTCGTCTGTTCTTGGCCTGCCTCTGTCAGGAGGGAGGGGTTTAAAGGGCCTCGTTGAGCCTTATTAGAGAAAGAGAGGGAGCAGAGAGAGAGAACACGAGAGGGACTGATTGGAGCACCAGAAGACTCTCCGTGCTCAGTGTGTTTAGCAGCCATTGGAGTCCAGTTGGGCCGGCATTATGTTAATTTAAGTTAGTTATGGTTGCCGGGACAATGTTGAGAGCACAGTGGGGATGCTGGCGCTGGTTTAATAAAGTCGTGGAGGGCCATGAGAGGGAGCAGTAAGAAAGACAGCAGAAGAGAGAGTTCACTTGTTGGAGTGCCTCTCCTCGTAAGGTAAAGCCCAGAGCGGGAATGGCTAGAGGAGGACACGACGCCAAACACAGACTTTGAGCAGCTCACCCCTTCGTCTTGTCTTGGCCCGCCTCTGTCGGGAGGGGTTAAAAGGACTTAGTTGGGCCACTGGAGGGGAAAAAAGGGAGCAGTTAGAAGGAGAGCAAGAGAGATAGAACACGAGAGGAGGGGCCGGCGTTATGTTTATTTAAGTTAGTTATGGTTGCTGGGAAGAAAAGAAAGCAGTGGGGATGCCGATGCTGATTCCCCACCTGCCTGCTCGCCCTTTTGGCTTCTGGTCGAATAGGGCCGGGCTGTGACCGGGCTCTGCCTTGATCTCCCTGTCGGGCCTGCTTCCCGTCTTCAGTCTACCTCTCCTTATTGTGTGGACGGGGGGCCAGGTGGGTGCGTTAGCATTCAAATCTTTGTGGACATAGCGAGAGCAGGTGGGAGTGTGTTATATTTATGTGTTATATTTATGATTTATGATAAGGTTGGCCCCAACAGCTCTGGGAGGAGATCGGAGGAGCAAAGATTACAGTTAGCCAACATACACTACAGGATAATCTGGGAAGATCACTGCTTATGATCACCCGGAGTTCGGGAGACTTTTTGTGATTGTCGGGAAGAGAAAAATCGGCTTGATTACCCTGTGGTGTGGGCCAGGCAGAGCTGGATACACACTGAGAGTACATTACTTAGCCCAGCTCAGAGCACAGTGAGCATCAGAACACAGCAGAGCTGGAAAAGATAGCAAATAACACAAAAAAGATCACACAGATCACGTTTATCCAGAACCAAAAGTACAGCAGCAACAGTCAGAAAGCTGAAGGAATCACTTCCACACTGATAGGATTTTAGTGTTGGATAAAGAGCCCTTTCCACTTGTGTTGCTGTTCTAAACTCCACAGAGTTTGACAACATTTTAAAACATGGTTGATTTCAAAAAAGCAAAGTACATTTCATCTTGAGAGACACTGCAGGAACACTACAGAAGCCCTGCGTGATGATGCCTTAGCAACTTTGGAATGGAACCTGGAATGATTAATGTGGCGTTGGGTAATGGAGGTAATATAACTGAGCAAAAATCATTATAGAGGAAGTTGGGAGGATTTGGTTTTTTTTCATAAACCTCAGACATTTCGTTTGGTTTGCTTAATTCATTTGTAATTTTAAACCCCAATTTGGAAGGCCAATGACCCAATCGCCTTACATTGCACTACGAGTGAAGCGGGGAGGAAGTGCTGTCAACCCACCCCTGAGAGAGCAAGGCCTATTGTGCCCTCTCTGACTCTGGTTGCTGATGGCTAGCAGCATGACCCAGGATTCAAACTGGTTAACTTTTCATTATTTAAGGGAGCGGGTATCACCATGGTGAGAACCAAAGAGCTCACTGAGGCCTTTAGAATAAAGGATGTAGAGGCATAGGAGTCTGGGAAGGGATTTTTAAAAATCCCAGTACACTTGGAAATCAGTCAGTCAACTGTCCTTAAAAAAATAGTTAGGGCGTCCTAGTACGTTCAGCCCAAAAGCAGATCACAAGATGTGATAAAGAATGTCATTAGGGGGCCTACAGGTAGCTCTTGCCACAGCTGAGTGCATGCATCTACCGTTGAGTTTTTTATGGGAGGTGTGCAAGGAGGAAACACTTGCGGTCAAACCACCCCCCCAAAAAAAAACAAAAAAAAAAAACTAATAAAAAAAACAAAAAACAGAAATCAGTACATAGTTTGTGAGCTGGACATCGAGAAAGAACAGTCCACTCATTCAATATAACAGTGATTCAGAAAATATATTTTCAAAAAGTGCCATTTCTTAATAGTACATATTAAACAGTAAAAACAATACAGTGCTTATCATACAAGTACAATAGATATGAAAGCAGGAGTACAGAACAGGAAACTGTAATGACAAAACCAAACAAAAGAAACAGATAACAAACGAGCTTGCTCTCAGACACGGTTTGGACATGACATCATTTAGAAAAGGGGAAGACAGACTAGGTGACTAAGATGGCTCAGATTAGAGGTCTATGGGAACTGCCTGTTAAAAATACTGCCAAAACAATTAGAGGTAAGAATCCACAGAGGATCTCTACATTAGATTGTGCAGCTACTCATTTAACTGCACTAGATGGGCTAAGGTGGCCAGTCAGATATTTATTTATTCTCAGCCGCACTAATGTATTACACTGCCTACTTTTCTCGAGGGTTACATAAATATAGTGTGACTGCTGGGCATTACAGTATCTTACTTCCACATAATCAATAACTCTCTCAGGCACTTACAATGAGTCTGTATGAAGCTATGTCTGGGTTTAGCTCGGCTACAAAGTCTCACTTTGAAGGTCTGCTTGCCTCGTTCCACTCTTCTGCAAACAGTGGCTTTCACAGTGTGATCAGCCATTCTTAAACGAACGCAAAAAGTACTGCATCTGAAGTATTGCATCTGAGACGACTGGAAAAAGAGTGTTTGCCATAAAGTAAAACTCTCCTCCCTCATAGACATGATACACATGCTTATTGCCAATGTCTACCACAAGATGGCGCCTGAAGAGCTACATCAGTGGTGCTCAGCCCTGCTCTGGTAGAGCAACCTTGCCGCAGACTTTGGATCCAACCTTAATCCACCGCACCTGATCCAACTACTTACTGCTTCAAAAGTCCATGATTGTCTGAATGAGGTGTTAGATTTGGGTTGGAGTTGAAACCTGCGGGAAGGTAGCTCTCCAGGAGGAAGGCTGGAGACCACTGTGCTGCATCATACCACTGAACATGAGCGTCATTCTGCGCAGACATTGAAAGGACATATTGCATAATGATAAATATCTTTATAGAAAGTACCTCGTAACATTCCCTTTTAAGGCCCAATGGGGGGACTGTACCCATTTAACACTCTGTGCACACTAACAACGAACTCACTGGGACATTAATACAACAGCACAGCACAAGCACACCACGCTGCTAAAGTGCAAACGTCTAAATTGGTTGTAGTCTCTGATCACAGTATCTATGCAGGGAAGACACAACACTAATACATACAGCGATCAGCCATAGCATTACACATTAAATCAGCCCCACTGACCATACAAGAGCACTGCAGTTCTATAATTACAGACTGTAGTCCATCTGCATACTTTATTAGCCTCTTTTCATCCTGTTCTTCAAAGGTCAGCACCCCACAGGACCACCACAGAGTAGGTAGTATTTGGGTGGTGGGTCATTCTCATCATTGCAGTGACACTGACATGGTGGTGGTGTGTTAGTAGTGTGGTGCGCTGGTACGAGTGGACCAGACACAGCAGTGCTGCTGGAGTTTTTAAACACTGTATCCACTCTATTAGACACTCCTAGTTGGTCCATCTTGTAGATGTAAGACAGAATCTCATTTGTGTTGCCCATTCTCTAGTCCTTAAGTAGTGGTCACAGGATGCTGCACACAGGACACTGTTTGCTGACAATAATTTACAATACTACCTGCTCTGTGGTGGTCCTGTGGGGTGCTGACCTTTGAAGAACAGGATGAAAAGAGGTCCTGTGGGGTCCTAAACTCTTGTAGGAGACTTACAGTCTATAATTATAGAGCTGCAAAGTGCTCCTATATGGTAAGCGAAGCTTATAAAATGGACAGTGAGTGCAGAAACAAGGAGGTGGTATTAATGTTATGGCTGATCAGTGTGTTTCCATGTATATATACACAGTTGATTCATTTGAACAATTTTTGTTTGAAATAAAATGTTAACAAAATGCAAAAAATGGTCAAACTTATATAATACAAAAAACAGATTTGCAGGACACTGACTACATTATTTTTGAATATATAAAAACACACACATGTTTGAAATGTTCTAAGGACAAATATAAATGACCACAAGGTCAATAAATATAGGAAACAGAAATCAAAGGCGCTGGAAGACAAGAATTGAACAAGACTAATTTGTAAGTCAGTGACTCCCTAGTCATCTGCACTCTCAAAACTGCTGTGTTAAAAACATGTAGTGTCTATATATGGACATGTCCAGACAAAGAATCTGTCATGGCTGCCCCGAAAAAAGTATTTTACAGCTTTTGATGACTTTTTAGCATTTCCTATACCTGAATACCTGAATACCTGAATACTTGTTACTTGCCACCTAAAATCTAATCTAATATTCATAATGTATTAATAATTAATAATGGTGTATTAATAATGGTGAAAGCGCGAATGAACTGAAATCAGCCATGGACGAATTAAAGGTTTTCTGATGGTTACAGGCCTAGCATGATGTGCAAGGCCTTTAGAAACGGTGTGCTACTAGTCTGAGTACAGTGTGAACTGTTGGATATAGGTCACATTTATTGCCTAAAAAAATCGGATTTGTTCAGAAAAGTGGATTTGGCAACTTTACCTGCTTTGTGAACATTGAAAGTTTTTAATCGGATTCCTCAGGCCACATTCAGAGGTGGTCAGAGTTGGATCTTGACCCACATTCAACAGAAGTGTGAATGGAATGGGTTTTCTATATCGACATACCTTCACATACGCCGGAGTGCGTCTGATTAGCAGGTGAGAGGACAACCTGTTGTTTATTTTAAATGGTTACTTTCCATATCTAAGAGCATATAACACTGTTAGAAACCATGTTTACAATAGACTAAGCACCATATGTGAGGCAAGTAAAACCAGATCTAATCTAGTCACACTTGGGTACTGATGAGGTGAGGTGAATTTGCAATGCATTAGACCAGTTATAATAGACTTATACCTACAATTTTCCATACTGTAACAATCACAGTTCTATTTAACAGCTGGGGAATGTTTAGGCTACCATTTGTATAGCTTTAAAATAGACAAATCTTCCAACTACGCAGAGAAAGAAATACCAGCTTAACCAACAAGTATTCATGTATTCAGATTTTTCGGTACAGCCTTCATCACTTTGTGTTACTTTTACCATGATACCACAAACAATGTCTTGTGTGCTGTTATTAACACATCGTTTTGAGAGTGTACTATCCAACACTGCTGGAAGCCTTGTATCATTTAGTGACACTGGTATATACATGCTAACTACATGCAGCACCAAAAATAACCAGAAGTTATACCCTCACCATTGATACCCCCCTATTATCTGTAGAGTCAATCACAGTGATGATTTAAAGCAAAACAAGAAAGAGTTCCAATGCTATGTTAAGGTTCAGTAACAGAGCAGAAAGAGCAAAAAGCCTGTGTTTTTTGGTATACTAAAATAAAGAGGAAGCACTATGCGGGTTCAATTTGGCTACGGCATTTGATAAGTATTGCACAATAACCACAATGACACTAATGTCATAGTACCTGGTATATCCTGTGACCACCATCAACACAGCACTGGCAAAAATGAGTGAAGGAAAGTAAACTGGGAGCACAGTCTACGTTTTACAGGAAAGACAACAGAATACAGAAGTAGCGCAGTAAACGTGCTTAGCTTGAATCAGCTCTAACATAGAGCATTACTTTTCAATTGCCGCCTTAGTGCAAGGCCTTAAAACGTCTTAAAACACAGGACACGGTCATATACTGGTCACTCACGATGCTACAAGGGCGTGCCACCAGTCTTTGAAACTGTGCTAGAAAACTTGTACGATTGCATAAGATTATACAGATGAACTGCCTTGATCTAACATTAATAATAATATACAGCAATAGTGAGTTATATGAGTTTCAATGTGGCTTTAAATACAATATGCAGAACAGGGGTTACAAAAGAAGAGTTCTATTAAAAATAGAAGTTGTTATTTTTGGTAAACTGCCACGGAATGTTAAAAAAAGAAAAAGCAAGTACGTTCGCACTCACACGTACAAGCAGGATCTGGGAGAAAAGAAAAAAACCTCTTCCCTTGTCATTTAGCTGATTTAAAGCCTCTTCTCCACTTCATCTGATCTACTGCTGTGTCATTCCCTAAAATTAGTCCCATGTGAGGGAAAGAAAATAATTAAATAAAAACAAAAACATGAAAAAAGTTTACTTGAAAAAGACTCCACACAGGCCTGAGGACTATAAATAGATGCCCTCCCCCTCAGAGCTCAGTGCAGATATACATCAGTGCTGACAGTGGAGTTTTTCAGCACGTAGAAGCATGTCGCGTGTGTTTCAGCAGTGTTTGGGTGGACCTTTAGAAACAGACTTCATCTGAGAATCTCTCTGAGCTGCTAGGTTGAGGCTCAGGGTTGCTGGGCCAGTCTGCGGTAGTGGGGCATGACCTTACTATCGGGCAGGTAGAGGGCCATCTCTAGAGCTACCAGCACAGTGAACTCGAATGGGATCAGCTCCCGCCGGCTGATACGGAACCTCTCCTCCAGTTTCTGAAAAGGAAAGAAAAAATAAAGTGTCTCTAAAATAAAATACAAAAATATATAGAAACAGATGTTTGATTATTTTTAGCAGTAATTATGTTCACACTCAACACGATCCTGACACTGAAACAGCCGATTTCACTGACATGCAACAACAATGAGAGCCTAAAATGATACACTATATGTCTAAATGTTTGTAGACGCCCCTTCTAAAGAATAAATTCAGCTACTTTAAGTTGTACCCATTGCTGACATAGATGTGCAAATGCACACACACAGCTTTTTTAGTCCCTGTAGCGAATCCTTTCAAAAGAATAGGACTCTCCATGGCAGATAAACATGAAGATATTGACATCATGCCTAATGTCATGCACTGAGCTGTGGAGCATTATAACTGTGCTCCAAAAAATGCTCCAAAATCTAGTAGAATAAAATAGTATCTGTCTCTATTATAAAATAGTACTATAAAATAGTATAAAATAGTAACTGTCTCAACTGTCCAGAGAAGACTTTTTGCCTTCTCTGGATAGTAGAGACAGTTACTCCAACAAAAGCAAGATAAACTCTTATCTGAGCAGGTGTCCCAATACTTTTGTCCATATAGTGTTTCTTTTGAAGCAACACAAATAATAAGAAGTGACTATATGTGTGCCTTGTGCTTCTATAATAATGCATGCACCTTGTGCACAGCGTACATGTGAACTGGGTTGCGAAACATATTTTCATATTCTAAGAGTTTGATTTTTTATATTTTATGACAAAATATCTATTAAAAATATTGTTTAAATAAAAGCTATAAAATAAAAAGACAAAATTGAATTAAATTAAATACACAGACATTGCTCTTTTCTTTGTGTCTCTCAGGCCATTTTCACATCAAGTCCAGACCAAAGTTTATGGTTTTGTTACATTGTGTTTAAAAGTCCAAACCACCAAAAGAGTTTTCACACTGCAAGTGAACTAAACCATGGTTCATTTCAATCTGGACTGAGAAATTCAGATGTGGATCTCGGCACCTTTCACACTTGCTATTTTAGTGCAAACGGAAAAGTCTATATACACTTGCAGACACTTTTATCACATCAAATATTGAAAATAGAATCAAACATCAAAACAAAAAATAAAAAAATCACATCCAACCTAATAGTACACCCCTAACATACATTTGGTTTGTGTACTCACATCAATCAGCTGTTTGACCTCTTGCTTCTTGAGGTCACTGCTGATCTTGGCTGCCAGCAGAAGGCAGGCGGCGGCCACCAGCTTTCTGTTATGCTTGTTCAGGCGGCCCTGGAGCACCAGCTTCTCAAAGTACGCGAAGGCCATGGCTATAGTGACTGGCTGCAGACAGCACTCCTCACCTACAGTACGCATCTCTCTCTTCAGACTGATCATGCAGGGGCAGACAGAAGGATAGAGAGCAAAGTCACAATTTGTTTGAGACTGACTTCAGTAGCAATGTGCTTTATCAGGTAAGAAAAAGTGCTCCCTCTAACAGCGATAACTGCACAAAAAAGGATTACTATTGCTACAATACCCAGATAAAGCAGGCTTTCACCATGACTACTAACAGCTGTGTGTATTGGCTGTACATCAGGAGCTAAAGTAGTGCTCTTTATACATGCTCTGTGTAAGTGAGTGTGTATATCTACCTCCTGATCTTGCTGAGCGTGAGCTTGATGTGCGGAAACTTCTCCTTAAAGGTCTCGTTCATGTCTTTCTTCAGGTCTGATGGCTTCACATACTCTATCACTGTAGTCTGAGACAAAGAGCGTTAGAGAGGAAGTTAAGCGTCATTGAGTTAAACTCATACATAGAAAGAGATTACATGCATTCTCGTCACCGCATCACCAAACCTGTGACCCGCTATAATGAGCAGCGCTACGGTGTCTTCAGTCATGACGTTATCTGGTCAGACTATGTATATCTGTGTCTGTAGGTCAGAGGAGCCCTGCTCTTAATATATACAACCAGCTTTAAGCTTATCCTCACAGCATGTGCTCAACCACACACTGTTTGTGTTTGTGTAAGAGGTAGAGACAGGGGAAAGAAGGACAGAGAAGGGGGGGGGGGGTGGAGTAGTAGGATTAGGATTACTATTAACACAGTCTAAATTTACACAGATGACCTGAAACATTATAACCACCTGCCAAATATATGCTGTTGGTCTAACGCGTGCCGCCAAAACAGCTTTGACCTGATGAGGTATAGACTCTACTACAAGACCTGTGAAGGTGCCCTGGGGTATCTGGCTGTAAATTACCTGGCAGAGTAGTTGCAGATTGGACTTCCTGTTCCAGCTCATCACACAAATGCTTGATCTGATTGATATTTGGAGAATTTAAAGGCCAGGGCAAACATTTGCCAACAATGTGTGCAGTGTCTCAAGATGCATTATCCTGCTTGAAGGTCTGCAACAATGTTTAGGAAGGTAGCACATATCGAAGCGAGGGTTTCCAGCAGAACACTGTCCGGAGCATGACACTCCCTCAACCATTTGGACACCAGCACATGAGTACCTGGTCGTCCACGTAATGTAAAAAAAAAAACAGGTCTGACTAGACTTTACGACCTTCTTCCATTATGTTATAGTGCTGTTCTGATGCTTTGAGCACTGTTGGCACTTTCAATGGCTTAATGAGTTAACTGGGCACTCTGACTGGTCTTCAGCTATGTAGTCCCCTATACAGAACACATTGCTTCTTTAACTTTGTCAGATCAAACTGAATGGAACAGCCTTCATCACCCTTGTGCATTGATGATACTTGGCTGCACAACATCAAGTTAGTGGCTCAGCGGTTAGAGAGCCAGGATATCGATAACAGGGTTGTGGGTTCGATTCCCGGGCTCGGCAAGCTGCCACTGTTGGGCCCTTGAGCAAGGCCCTTTACCCTCTCTGCTCCCCGGGTGCTGGAGTTGGCTGCCCTCCTGCTCTGGGTGTATGTGTGTACTCACTGCCCCTAACACATGTGTGTGTGTGAGTGTGTGTTCACTACCAGATGGGTTAAATACGGAGGACACATTTCGCTGTACAGTCTACACTGTACAGTGACAAATACGTGCACCTTTACCTTGGACTACTCTCAGTAGGTACTCCGCACCTTGCCATTGCAGACATGACCCAGTTGTGTGGATACCTTCATACCTACTTCTGCATCCAACATGCTGACTGTAAGAATGCTCAACAGCTAATACATGGCAGACCTTAATAGAGTTATTACATTATTATTATTATTATTAGTGGTCATGATGTTCTGGCTTGTGTTTTGGCTATTTTTCCAAAAGTTGAGTTGTATGTTCCAATTATTCATGCAATTAAATAAATTAAATATCTGACCGCGATCTGTAAAGCTGATCCAACCTCGCAACAGATTCTATAAAGGAATGCTTGTATGAGCAGAGTATGGAAAGGGCACTTAATCAGGCACAATATGGTAGTTGTAATTTAACAAAGTTGTTGCCATTTAAAGTAAAAGTTTGTATCATTTTTACCTTAAGATAATAGCTTAAGATAAAATTCTTGTGATGCTCCACTGACAGCATCTGTATCGGTGCTACTCTGGGCTAGAATGCTCATAACTGCACTATCTTTGTGAAGCAGGCTCAAATCTCAAATCAAAACTTGTCTTTACTGCAGTAAATTACACTCTCCACCTCTCGGGGGAGTCCAGGAGCAAAAAATACCCATTCCATATCATACTGGTGCTTTGATTACCAACTGTCTACATGCTGACCAAAACTAGTAATCAGCATTCCTAATTAAGCCCATTCTACTTATATCTGTACAGTTAAAATATGTACACATACTAATTTAAGCAGCTCTGACATCCTCATCTCACGCTCCACCTATAAACCCGAACAAGGTCAATACTCCTTTTCTTTTTCTTGCATCACTACTGTAAACCCAAAACCCTCTTACCATGTAGGAGGCAAAGATCAGCACTCTCTTGTGTTTCCCACAAGGCCACTGCGGGTCGCTTAGCAGGTTGGGGTCATAATCAGAGTCATCTACACCTGGGAAAGACAACGCGAATTTGTTAAGATTGTATCCAATAAGGGGCCCAGAGTATGTATTCCAGAAATTCTCCATCAATCCAAAAATTTCCAGGAATTCCAGGAATCCAAGAAACAACAAGAGCAAAGAAACACAGCTTTTAATGTGACCTCATAAGATCAGAAAGGTAAATCTGAACTGTACATCCAGTACTGTTAAACAATATGAAAAGTGCCATCTACCCACCCTGGAGAGAACAAGGCCAACTGTGCTCTCTTGAGGCCCTGTCTGCCTGTCTAGCAGCAAGGTTGGGATATGAACTAGCGATCATCTGGTCATAGTGATAGAGCCTTATTCCGCTGGACCAATCGGGCCCCAATATTTATAATAATTCATAAGTTATTTTAATAAGAAACTTCCCAGCATTACTTTATCCAAAATTCAAAAGGATACGTTTGCATATGCAAGCTGTGAGCTAAAAAAAGCCTAGGCCTTACTTTGAATATTGACAGTTTAATAAAAAACATTCAGAGGAAGAGATGACATTTAGCTAAATGAAAAATAAATGGGACATTACTGGGAACTGGACATGGTGGAAATATGTGAGCTGTGTCAGGCTGGACCTGCATTTGTAATCGTGGCAAGCAGCCACAGAAAAACATATTAGGACAGCTTCTCATTCACTGTTTCTCCTGAAATCAAGGGCATTTAAAAAGAATTTATCCTGCTTTTGTTGGAGCAACTGTCTCTACTGTCCAGCGCAGGCTATTTACTAGGTTTTGGAACATTTCTGTGAAGATTTGATTGCATTTAGTGACAAGAGCTGTGGTAGTGAGGTCAGGATTTTGGATGATCACCACTTTACCTGGATTTCTGTACTGAATGTCCAATGCTAAGCCTTTGTACTTCATTGAAATTCTTAATTCAAGTATTGAGTGTGCCATGACATACACACTTAACTGACACTAATGCACAAACACAGAGCAGTCACGTGTCCTTGTTAATGAAGGGCTGCTAAATCTGGGAAAAGGATGCAGAGAGCGATAAGAGCTGTGTTAATGACACACACACACACACACACATACACACACAAACAGTGCTCTGCTTGAAGTGCTATATTAATGACCAGCTGTAGCGGGTTCCTTGCCACTTCCATCCCCATTCAGTGAGTCACACAACCCATTGGAACCTATTTTAGGCTTCCTTAGTGCGTCTGAGTGTGCACACATTATGTGTGTGTGTCAGTGTGTGTACTTGAGCATATGGAAAAAGGCCTAATTTGATGAAGAAATTAGTGATTGCAGTCTTGTGATCTGCAACACACACACACACGTCCTGGGACCAAACTGTCTCAGGCTACAAAAGAATAAAATAATCTCTGTTAAATCTAAAGTTCAGCACAATCCAAGACACACAGCAACAAAGCTACTCTTGGTGAAGCGTGCGACTGTAGCTGCAATTATATCACATTGCACGAAATTTTGATTTCTTTGACTTTGTGAAGGCCTTGATTATTTTAGTTTCCACCGACAACCTTTTCCAGAAGCTGACTGATGCTAGAAGGAAAACATTCAGTTAATTTGCATAAAACATGTGTTGAGAAGTGTTCTACTCATCAATGATGGTCCTATTTGTCCATATGTCCAAACATTTGTGGACACCTCTTCTAATGAATGCATTCAGCTACTAATGAATGCATTCAGTATTACCAATAGAAAAGGAATCTCTGAAGCAGATAAACATGAGCCTAATGGCAGGCATAGGCTAGAGGGGTATAAAGCCCCCAGCATTGGAATGACAGTATATTAACGTGTTTTCGACACACGTATTTCCACTTGCCTGACAAAGTGCATTCTGTTTACACCTTATATCAGCCTCTGATCCCCTCTGAGTATTGTTTTAGCGATCTGACAAACATGATCCGATCACCAAAATCACATGTTAATGACAGCAGACATTAACAGGATCTATGTGTTTTTATGCAAGTGTGAGTGTCATACCCAGGTCGAGGCCTACAGTGCTGTTGAGACGTGATGGAGGGTAGCTGCGTGGGATGCTGTTTCTCGAAAATGGGATCTGCAGAGCGATCTCTGGTGGTTTCTCACGAACCAAGGCATTAGTCGGGTACAGGAACTGGGCATAAGACACCGTCTATGAAAAAAAAAAAAGTCCACACACATGTATATGAATGACTTAGTACATAGAAATCAACCCCCCACGGCCAGCCTATCTTCTATATACATAAGGATGTCACTGTGAGCTTCCTCAGGCAAATTAAACAGCAGTAAAATTGGCCTGTCAGTGCTCAGCAGGACGTCAATCAAACACGCCACTCAGCACTCCCACCACTGACAACCATGACAGTTCCATTGACAGCTGGAATAATCCAGTGACAGGCTGAGCTCCTACCCTGCCGTAGATACCCAGCTCCACGCCCTCCAGACCGGGAAACATCTCCAGGGTGGTGGAAATCCCTCCTGACGAGTGCCTCCGTCTTTGGGTGTTCAGGGCTGGGTCGCTGATTAAGAGGGAGAGCGAGATATTATTACTATACACTTTTTTTTAGTAGATTCCCTACTTTAATGCTAAATTCTATTTGAGACAAAGCTAAATTGAGAAAGAAAGAAAGAAAAGCACTATATTGGTAATAGGGGTGAAGTGACTTAACGGCTTGATCTACTAAAATCAACGACCAAATTAGCTGCCAACTAATGTAATAGTCAATCAATTGGTGACGTCATAACACACTTTTCCTTGTGTTAGTAGCAACAGTTCGGGATGCGCGTGAACTGCAGATTAAATGCCACAGTTTAACCATAGCAGTGTGGAATACAGTTTTACTACTGCTGTTATTTTATACAGTAATAATTCCTTCTCAGAACAGAGCTGCAGTGGAAACATACGGACTGAGCAGCTGTCTAATGTAAATGCATGGACAAAGCGTGTGTTTTGTAAACATTGTGTCTCGAGAGACAGAAGGCAACACATCAAGCAAAGCCACACATCTGCAGTGCCATCACTCTGGTGTTCTATTAGCGGAGTTCTATTAATGTGAGGCGAGGCGGTCATATGCAGTTCTTAATACAAATAAACTGTCAAAATAAAGTCACTTACGCAAGCAAACAGACCTTGTCAAAATAAGTCACTAACACAAAAAACAGACTGTGTCAAAATAAAAGTCACTAATATAAACAAAACAAACCATGTCACAATAGAAGTCACAAAACAGTAATACAAAAAGTCCTTCAAACTCAAAGCCAAAATTAGTGTCTCATATTTGTTCAGGGAAAACTGATTTAGCTTGTTAGTTTTTTCTGCTACGACTTGCTGCACATCCATGGTTTTACATTTTGACAGGTAAAAGATGCTGGAGTGTTATTCATCTTTTATATGAGCAGGACACCATGCTTTCGCCAGAGCTAACATCCCTGACAGCTAGCAGGAAAAAAGACCCTCTACGATCTTCACTGCTGCAACGACAGCGACACCCCCTCCCTTCAGTGAGATCGATATGTACTACATGTCTGTTAGTGGCCACAGCCCCATGCACAACCCCTCACTGCAAATCCAGCAGCCTTGTGGAGAAGAGCCCAGGACTGACAGGCCTGACCACTTACACTCTTTCAGACTAGAGAGAGAGTCTCTGTGAAGGACCTTCACACAAGCTCCATACAGTGCCCTTTTGCGATGTCTGCAAAGTTTGAGGGAAAGAAGTGTCTTTCCTTCAAACGTGATAGTGTTCTTGATAGTTATCTGCATTAGCAACTATGGAAAAGGAGGGACAGAGATGGAAAAAGAGTGAGAGACAAAAAGTGAGAGAGAAAAAAAGAAGAAAATAAAAAGATATGGAAAAAAGGAACAGAGAGAGCAAGAGATAGATAGACAAGGAGAGAGAGAGTGGGAGGGGATATGACGAAGGCAGAGAGAGGAAATAGTGAGAGAAAGAAAGCACAGGAAAAAAGGAGAGAGAGGGAGGGAGTAAGACAAACAAAGGGGGGAGAAAGAGATAGACAGAGAAAGGGAGAGAGACAGAGACATGGGGTAAAGAGACAGACAGAGATAGAAGGGAAGAGAGAGAAAGGGGAGAAAGAGACAGAGAAAGAAGGGTAGAGAGAGAAAGGGGAGAAAGAGAGAGAAAGAAGGGTAGAGAGAGAAAGGGGAGAAAGAGAGAGAAAGAAGGGTAGAGAGAGAGAAAGGGGAGAGAGAGAGAAAGGGGAGAAAGAGACAGAGAAAAAAGGGTAGAGAGAGAGAAAGGGGAGAAAGAGACAGATAAAAAAATGGTAGAGAGAGAGAAAGGGGAGAAAGAGACAGATAAAAAAATGGTAGAGAGAGAGAAAGGGGAGAAAGAGACAGAGAAAGAAGGGTAGAGAGAGAAAGGGGAGAAAGAGAGAGAAAGAAGGGTAGAGAGAGAGAAAGGGGAGAGAGAGAAAGGGGAGAAAGAGACAGAGAAAGAAGGGTAGAGAGAGAAAGGGGAGAAAGAGAGAGAAAGAAGGGTAGAGAGAGAAAGGGGAGAAAGAGAGAGAAAGAAGGGTAGAGAGAGAGAAAGGGGAGAGAGAGAGAAAGGGGAGAAAGAGACAGAGAAAAAAGGGTAGAGAGAGAGAAAGGGGAGAAAGAGACAGAGAAAAAATGGTAGAGAGAGAGAAAGGGGAGAAAGAGACAGAAAAAGAAGGGTAGAGAGAGAAAGGGGGGGTAGAGATAGAAAAAAAGGTAGAGAGAGAGAAAATGGGGGGAGAATTTGCATTAGCATCATTGGAAAGGAGGAATGGAGAGAGGAAGAGAGAGAGAGAGAGGGAGAGAGAGGGAATGTCTGAAAGGTGTCTGAAACAGTTTGATAACATCAGCGTCCTGCCCTTCAGACACCAGCCTAACCTACTTCCAAATAGCTGATCTGGCCAAAAGAAAGAGAGAAGAGGGGAAATGGGGAGAGGAAGGAGAGTCAGTAATTAGGGGTAGGGTAAGGAGAAACCTCTCAGAAATAAGCAGTTTATCTCTGCATTACATCTGGATTTAATTAGCCACACTTAGAACACTCAGAACAAGCCAGCGGGGCCAGGAGAGCAGCTCTGTTGAGACCTGACCAGCATTATTACAGCAGTAAAGAGAAAGACAGAGAGACAAGCTATTGTATGCTGGTGCAACAGAGATGAAAGATGAAAGAAAGAGAGAGAGAGAAAGATAGAGAGACAGAGAGAGAGAGAAAGGGCAGAACAGTAGCAGGGCTCTTGAAAGCCTCCTGGCTAAGAGTAGGCAGACTTTCACTGTTAACATTCACTCCAATACAGCCTCTGCTAGCACACCTAATACACACCGTTTTAATAGGCTCTTTCATTCTTATACACCCACACACACACACACACACACTTGGGTAGAGCTCACCTCATACACAGTGCTTCCAACTCTAGAGTCTCTGAATAACTGGCTGCTCTGTGCCTGTCTCTGGGCTGTTTGTGGCTTCTAAAGGCTGCAGACAGCAGCTCTTCACACACTGACATGATGGGCATGGAAACTGACCTGAATCAGTCTGCTTCAGTATAAGGCTGTCTTGATTTACTCAAACACACACACACACACACACACACACACACACACACACATTCCTACACACCTTTAGTCATTTTTTGAGTCTAAGTACTAAACAGCTTCTGTAAATCAAACTAAACAAATATATATATATATATATATATATATATATATATATATATTATAGAATTTGTATCTAATGTACATTTATTTTACTGTACAGTATTTGATGCCACATCTGTGTGGCCTGTGCAAATCTTTGGGCGATCTCAGACCCTGATTAGCAAAACAGGTCTGAGGCATTTTAACAACTGTAATTAGGAACTGCCCGCTCAATCAAATTTACAAGCCTGATAAATTCTGCATTCTCTTCACCTCGGAAAATGTTGGAGCTGGGAATGTCACGTCAATGGGACGCCACACCCGAGATGACCATGTTACAGTTAATCAGTCAGATTAGTGTATATTATTTCAAATATTTCCAAAGAAAACCCCCAAAACAGATAGCTATAGACACTGAAGTTCCCCACAACTGGGTTGACAATCTTTAACTGGTGTTTTGCAGCAAATCTATCCAAAATATGTCTAGGTTGTCACTGTTAGTACTGTCGCAGGTTAGCAGTGTTAGCAACACACTATGCAGTATATATGTAAACACCATGGAAACACGTCCACAGATGTTGTGCAGTACTGTCTGTACGGCTAAATTAGCGAGACACCATCGAGACGATTTTTAACTCAGGGTTAGAGAGGCCCCCCACTTTCTGAGTAAGAAATTCAACTTGTGGGGGTGGTGTTCCAGTTGAAATTTCCTACGTGGAACTCAAAAATGTTGACATCCCAGTTCCAAATGGAATGCAGCAGAACATAACTCCACAACGCTAAGCTTCTCTAAGCAACTGTCTAGATATCTGATGATGATCAATGCCTGCAGGGCAGGGGAAGGTTAAAAGAAGATAACTTAGTGTTTTCAGCTTGAAGTTTCTACAGTGAGGAATGTTAAGAATTGGTCGTTCAGGAGAACTGTGGGGGATGAGATCTGGAAGACCAAGAAAACTCTTTTAGAGAGAGAACGAATCGTAAACTGGCATAATCAGAACTTCTAAAAACCTGCAGAAACCTTCTGTGATAAAGCGAGACCCTCGACTGCTGTAGTGTGAGCAGTAAGTAATGATCTGAGGACCTGACCAATAAAGCGTCCACAAGAGGTTTCCTTCTCCCTGATCAATTTTTATTTTATTTACAACAACCTACCTATATAAATATTTACAACTGCTCACTGAGCCAAAAGAAAACAATATGTAATAAATAACCACTCGAATGCATGAATGTCATATGGGTCAAGCATTTACACTAGCCTCTCTCTGTCTACACTAAGACAGTGAGCTCGCTGCTCACTACCTTAGAGTGGAGGATGATCCCCATTGAACTGTGCTGAGCTGACTACAAGCAGGTAGCTCCTCCCCCTAGAACATACCAATATCAGCACAGGTAGAACACAGATCCAATGTATAGCTACAATATAATATATAATAATCACTGTATACTCAGTCATATCCATCGTTCACAGTAATTCACGGCTCTTTCACTTTACGGGTTCTAACTATTTAAACATTATTGATAAAAATGACCAAACCAGATACAACAGATAGTTAATAGTGGCGATATTAATAGTGGCAGATAGTTACGAGTCCATTTAGGTTTTAACATGGTCACTAAGGTAGCAGTGGTAGGCAGATGAGCCGCTGGTCTGGTATGGGTGGTGGTGGGTGGGGGGCCTGCTGGTTGGACCGGTAGGTGGCAGCTGGTTTGACGCAGGTAGAGGGGACCTCAGCGGGGCAATCTTCCAGCAGGTCGGGCTGGGTGGTAAAGGTAGTAATGTCTACTGGTAGTAGGTAAGGGGTACATTACATCATCACACGTTCCCTGCAATGTCATATCAAAACTAGCCAGATGCGTTTTGGAAAAATGTGCACGTGAAACTGTTGAGGTCAAAATAGGACAGGATTGGCCACAACCAGCAACAGGAACTGCATTTCATAAGAACATATTCAAAGAGTTTCTTTTAAGTTATGTTTCAATATAGAACATTTTCTCCAATAAAGAACCCTAAAAGAACCGAACCCAAGATTTTCTCCAAGTACTTTCTGTAAACTCTGTATAAACACACATACACCTCTCCTCCCCCATCTCTACATTTTCGTCAGTCTCTCGCTCTCTTGTCTTCCGTCTTAGGCCGTTTACGTAACGTGATGTGCAATTTCTCTCTCTCTTCCTCTATGTCCAAATAAAGGATGGGAAAAATGAACAGATGTACTCCGCTTCTCAGAGCCCGTTTTCCCTGTCTCTCTTCTGGGCTTTAGAGAGTGGCCCTGGCAGGGTGAGCGGAGCAGAGGGTGGGAATGGGCAGAGAGGTCGCAGGCCGGGTCATGCCAATCTGGGCTCGAAACTGTGGGAAACATTCCTGCTTGACGTGTTTATCCAATCCGGCCACTGAATCCCAGGAGAATAGTCCTGATATCCTGCTCAAAACGGGACACACATCCTAGTTCTCACTCTTGTTCTTATCTGGGCTCTGGCTACTATGTTGTTTACATAGTATGACTATATATGATAATGATGAAGGGACAGTATAGGAGAGGACAGTAGAGGAGTTGTGCAGAATGTGGGCACGACATGATGACATGGTTGGTGAATGGCCACCATGTCCTAACAAGACTGCGACGTCAGTAAGGAGGTGGCAGAGTCATGACCTTGGCAAAGTATATAGAGTTTCTGACTGACCACTTTCTTTCATGGCACAAAAAGAAGAACCGTGCCTTCTGCAGCAAAATCATCTCATGCTGCAAAGAATACGTCTGTGTCATTGGCTGCTATGGGAAAACACATGGTCCTCAACTGACCTCAAACCTATTGAGAACCTTTGGAGTATCAAGCAAAAGATCTATTGGGGGGCAGTTCACATCAAAACAGCAGCTCACTTTTTGCAAAGAGATTCAAGCAGGAACTGTCTAAAAACTCACAAGTTCAATAAATGCATGAATTGTGAAGGTGATATCAAAGAAGGGGTCATATGTTAACATGTAACTTGGTCTGTTAAGGTGTTTTTGAAAGGTGAATGTGACCTACTAATGCAATAGTATTAATTTACAATCTATAAAATGTTTTGAACCCTGAACCCTCTTGTGCATAATAATTTGGAACAGTGCATTTTTTTTAAACATACTGTTATCATTGGGAGGTTTGTTCAATAAAATTCGACTGATGACTGGAAAGTTATACTGACTGTCATTCTCAAATCTGAGAAAATTATAATTTGCATAATCATTTGGATCTTATGAATCATTTGATATTATGATGTTATCATATCACCCAGCCCTATTGTCAATAGACTGACATTCACAAATAATAAGCTTAAGGTTCAAGAGAGTCATAGTAAAACAAACTCACAAACAAACAAACTATTGAAATCCTGCATTTTAACCTTATTTTAGACTTCACAAGACTTTAAGAATCCACAGGAATCATATTATGACTAATTAACCAACGGAAACAAGTTCAAAATGATCATACAAGGTTAATGTTCAAAATGGTCATATGGTGCTGTGTTTGTATGTGTGCGTTTGGTACCTTATGTGGAAGCTCTCTCCATACGGCAGCACAGAGAACGCAGCACACAGTGATCTCTTGGCACAGATAAGCACAATCCTGCAAGACAAAGGCACACATCAGAACCCACACTTAACCCGTTCTCATTCTGTGTGTTAGTGACAAGCTGGCACACACTAATACTATCTGACTGCCCTGCAGGACACCTGGGTTCATGTAGTAGTCATGTGATTGGTCTTAAACTCCACATCTTTCTCATGAACCTGTGTCACACACAAACACAAATGCACATGGACACACACAAACACACTACAGAACTCAGCCGTGCTTCAGTGGTTCCCATACACACACAAACACACACAAAGACACTGCACCTGCACTGAAGTATGCAAAAACTGAACTCCATCAGGCTAGTGCATCTGTTTTTCTCTCTCTCTCTCTATCAGTCGCTGTCACACAGTCACACAAACACACAGGCACACTCACACGACTCATCCGTATGAATAAAGAGTGGATAAGACGGTCATCTTTACTGTTATAATTGGCTTTATAATAACATCAACTCTCAAAAGGGCAGCAGCTTAAATATTGTTTATTATGAATAGTATCAAACTGCTCAAAATCAAAATTCGGTCTCCAGCCAATGGAAAATATCTCATCAGCTTCCCCAAATCACTCATTCCCCTTTCCGTCATCAGCCTGAATACAGGAGAGCGTGTTAAAAAAAGCCGAAGCTTGGGAAAAAGCAAAGGCCGGTAACAGTGTGGGACTGTTTATAATGAGGCTTTAATAAACATAGCTGTCTTTCCTCGGCGGGAGGAAGAACAGAACTCAGGGGGAATGAGGCATAACACAAACCCTCAAATCCCCCCAACTCAAACCCACACATCTGCCCCAGTCTCTTTCCCTCGGTCCTCTCTATCCTGCTGCTGAGACCGCCTGCCAGCCACAAACAAACAAAGCAAATCTGCACTGCCCCACAGGCATTGTTGACCTCAGCAAACCACAGGAGTTGGTGTTTAAGAAGATGCTGCTGGAGAACATAAAGTCACCAGTTCAGATCTGATAATACATTACTGCTAGCCTTATTATCCAGTATTATCCAGCTGCCAACAGCCAACATGCTTATGTGGGGCTTACGTGGATGGAACGTAGGCTAGGTGGGTTCTAGGTGGGAATGGGCACTGACATGTGTTTGTACATATGTTGTTACTGCGTTCCAGCTGGGCTTCCCAAGCATCTTAATTTCACATGGTTTCCATTTAGGCGCTGTATGAAGGGTAAAACCCAGATGGGGCCCATGTTTAACGCCTCCTGGTCCCATCACTGACCCTGGTAAGCACCTATATGTGAGGCCAACGTGGAACCAGAGGACAATACTTTCTGGTGCCCAGTTGGGCTACCCATACAGAATCCAAACATGAAGGGGTATGTGTGTTGTTCTGTATTTCAGTTTCTCACTATAATACAGAACTTAGAGTTTCATATCACATATCAAACAACTTGTAGAAACTAATAAATCACAAAAATTCTTTATTATTTTCTTTCTAATTCATATTGAGTCACTTGAGATGAAATGTACTGTACTGTAAAGGTAGCAAGGCATGGTCCAACACCCCCATAGACTTCATGCCAGTGCTGCTGTATATACAGAATACCATCACTGTCACACAAAACTTTGTATCTCCAAAAAGGCAAGTTTACAGATGGAGGAAAGATTTTATTCCAAGTCGTTTTGAAGCATTTTGATTCCGTTTCGACACAATAAAAAGAATAATGTCTTCAAATTAAGAAGAATATCAAATATGGAGATGCAGGGTGTTTAGTGACGATATATAACTACACCATGTAGCTGCCTCGCTCTGCCACAAAACAGGAGCTGACAGGATCTGGCTCAAGTTAAGCACAGGTGGGCATCATCAGTTATGCCTGTCCGCACACAGACCTCTCACCTATTACACTCATACAATAATAGCAACAGCAACACGAAGAGCGATCCAGTAAACACAGAACAGAGAGAAAGCGAGAGAGAGAGATAGGCAGAGAGGGTGGTGGTGGTGGTGGTGGGGTCTAGGAAAAGAACAGACTGAGTCTCTGAGTTGTTTACTTTGAATCAGCGTGGGAAAATCAGACATCTTTATACACACCCACACTCTTTCAGATACACACAAATACACACTCAGCTATATACAGTCTCTAATTAGAGCTTCTACTAAAACTCAGCCAGAGGCTGTTATCACAGGCATTAAAACCCACAATAAAGAGGATTAAGCAATAACAGACATGCAGAGGTGAGTACGCACACACACACACATATATATATACACACACCTGCTGCCTCTGGTGTCATACTGTCTCATGTTTTTAATGAAATGGACTTTCTTCAAGGAGCGTGGCCGAGGGGAACCTGACAGATTACGGGTCCTGGCAGAGAGAGAGAGACAGAGAGAGAGAGAGAGAAAGAGAGAGAGAGAGAGAGAGTTAATATACACATCACAATAATCATATCACACACATTTGAACTCTTAGACGATATGAACGTCTGTTAATTTAGCTGTATCTCAGCTATACACTACATCACACATCAGTCTCTGCCCTCTAACTAACTCAGGGGTATAGCACAAGTACTCCGGCACGTAGGTGCTTTCTCTCCAGGGCCTAGATGTTCTCACAACATGGCAACCAACGTTTACCACTACTATAGCATTCACCAGTGCGTGCATGTTAATGCCACAGCATCCTCAAACGCTAAATGACACTAAGAGAAATGGACGACATGCTGGTTGGCTGAGGTTGTTTATAACACTGTATCCTCACAGCATGCAGCCGGTCTGCGGTCTCCCCCTACAGCAATCACACATACCTTCATACATCCCTTTTCTTACCCATTTACGCACACTTTCATACACACATAGTGCTGATGTGCCTACGGAGTCCCAAATACACAGAGCTCTGTACAGTTTGCTTTGCACTCTTGAATTTGTTGTGTTTTGGAATTTGCTGCTGCGTTTTTTATTTGCTGATGTGTTTCAACGACTGCTGTCGTTTTTTTTCAGTCAATTTTGTCTTTTTTTCTGTGATTTTCTGAATTTGCCGTCACGTTTTATTTGCTATTGTTTCTAAATTGCTGTAGTTTTTTATTTGCTGTTGTGTTTTTGTTTTCTTTGCTGTCAGGTTTTTTTATTTGTTCCAGAATTTGCTGTTGCTTTTCTAAATTTCTGAATTTGCTGTCAAATTTCTAAACTCGCTGAATTTGCTTCTACATTCCTGAATTTGCCGTCAAGTTTTTTAATTCGTTGACGCGTTTCTGAATTAGTTGATGTGTCTCTAAATTCACTGACGTGTTTCTGAATTCGCTGACGTGTTTCTGAATTCGCTGACGTGCTTCTAAATTCGCTGACGTGCTGATAAATTCGCTGACGTGCTGATAAATTCGCTGACGTGTTTCTAAATTCGCTGACGTGTCTCTAAATTCACTGGCGTGTTTCTGAATTTGCTGGCGTGTTTCTGAATTTGCTGACGTGTTTCTGAATTTGCTGACGTGTTTCTGAATTCGTTGATGTGTCTCTGAATTCGTTGGCGTATTTCGGAATTTGCTGACGTGTTTCTGAATTCGCTGACGTGTTTCTGAATTCGCTGACGTGTTTCTGAATTCGCTGACGTGCTGATAAATTCGCTGACGTGCTGATAAATTCGCTGACGTGTTTCTAAATTCGCTGACGTGTCTCTAAATTCACTGGCGTGTTTCTGAATTTGCTGACGTGTTTCTGAATTCGCTGACGTGTTTCTGAATTCGCTGACGTGTTTCTAAATTCGCTGACGTGTTTCTAAATTTGCTGACGTGTTTCTAAATTCGCTGACGTATTTCTGAATTCACTGACGTGTTTCTGAATTCGCTGATCTGTTTCTGAATTCGCTGACATGCTTCTATATCGCTGACGTGTTTCTGAATTCGCTGACGTGTTTCTGAATTCGCTGACGTATTTCTGAATTCGCTGACGTGTTTCTGAATTCGCTGACGTGTTTCTGAATTCGCTGACGTGTTTCTAAATTCGCTGACGTATTTCTGAATTCACTGACGTGTTTCTGAATTCGCTGATCTGTTTCTGAATTCGCTGACATGCTTCTAAATCGCTGACGTGTTTCTGAATTCGCTGACGTGTTTCTAAATTCGCTGACGTGCTTCTAAATCGCTGACGTGTTTGAATTCACTGACATGTTTCTGAATTCGCTGACGTGCTTCTAAAATCGCTGACGTGCTTCTAAATTTGCTGATGTGCTTCTAAATTCACTGACGTGTTTCTGAATTCGCTGACGTGTTTCTGAATTCGCTGACGTGTTTCTGAATTCGTTGACGTGTCTCTGAATTCGCTGACGTGTCTCTGAATTCGCTGACGTGTCTCTGAATTCGCTGACGTGTCTCTGAATTCGTTGACGTGTCTCTAAATTCACTGACGTGTTTCTAAATTCGCTGACGTGCTTCTAAATTCACTGACGTCTCTCTGAATTCGTTGGCGTGTTTCTGAATTCGCTGACGTGTCTCTGTATTCGCTGACGTGTCTCTGAATTCGCTGACGTGTCTCTGAATTCGCTGACGTGTCTCTGAATTCGTTGACGTGTCTCTAAATTCACTGACGTGTTTCTAAATTCGCTGACGTGCTTCTAAATTCACTGACGTCTCTCTGAATTCGTTGGCGTGTTTCTGAATTCGCTGACGTGTCTCTGTATTCGCTGACGTGTCTCTGAATTCGCTGACGTGTTATTCGATTTGCAAATGTGTTTCACAATTACAGGCCACTGTTTTCTCTTTACATTAAACAGGATTTTCTGCAGAGAATGTATCAGTACAGTATCCTACAAATGTCTTTGTGGGAACACTAATCTGATTAGTGATAAAAAATAAAAGATTTGTGGTAAAAAAAAAAAAACAGGTGTGAAGGTTGGTGATTTGGTGAAAACATAGAAACCAAAAGCTTGAGTAACCAGCCATTTAGGCCATGAGAGCATAAAATGTATGCTATTGTGAATGCAGGGTTAGAACTGTCCTTGACCCAGTCGACAGCAAGGGTCTGTATGTGGCTCTGTACTTCATTTTCTCTCTATAATATAAAACATAGCAGATATCAAACTAACAAATCAGAAAAGAATCCTTTATTATTTTCTTTCTAATTTATATTGAGTCTTTATTATCTTATTATAAGACACTCTGATGAGTTAACACACTCAAAATGTAATGTACTGTACTGTAAAGGTAGCAAGACAAGATCCAGGACCACCATAGACTTCATGCCAGGGCTGCTGCATATACAGTATACCATCACTGTCACACAAAACTTTGTATCTCCAAAAAGGCAAGTTTACAGATGGAGGAAAGATTTTATTCCAAGTCATTTTTAAGCATTTCGATTCCGTTTCAACACAATAAAAAAAAAAATAACGGACCACTTACAGGCCACTGTAGTTTTCTCCTTACATTAAACAGGATTTTCTGCAAAGTACATCCACAGGGCATCTGTATGTAGATTTACTGTAGAATCTATTTCTATGCATTTTTAACTCATTATTCACTCATCTATTTTACATCATGTTCTTAAAAGGACACCTCTTGGGCTGGGGCACTGCTGCAGTTATAAATGCAGGACAAGGGCTACAGAAGTGGCTTCCTCTTCCCTATGGGCATCTCTCATTATGGACAATAAAGCTGACAATGACCAGACACTAGATGCTTATGCAAGCTGGCCTGTAGAGCTATATTTGTGACACTTCTTTCATCTTATGCCATTGTGTCTGCCAATGTGATTATTTCTGCATTAGGTAAGCATCTCTGACATGCACTGTACATTGTAGTGTTCTGGCTGTTCTAACAACAAGACCTAAAAAATCAGAAGTTTAAGGTAGGAGCATGATTACACAGACATGGTTACATTTTGAGTGTAGAAAAGTCATCTTGTGATTGTATTAGAGGTCAATTGATTGAGCATCCGCAGTTAAGCTGCACTGGTTGAACCTGCTCAGCAATGCAGGTAAATATCCAGCCTGAAAAAAAGCCATCTATGGTATGGTTCATTTCAGGGCATTCTCAGAACAGGGCACCCGGAGGACCTATTGAGCAAAACAGCTTCAGCTCTAGGGGAAAAAAAAGTCACGTTTTATCGATCGTACGATTTGGCTAAGCTAAGCGGCTTCAGAGACAAAGGTGTGTTCATGTGACATTCCCAATTCTGTCCTTTATTAAAAGATCAAGTACTGTTAGTACTAGTAGTAGTAGTAGCGGTATCTCTGTGAGAACATCTGTTAACGCCTTTGGACACATCATCAGTGATGTTCTAACAGAGATAATAACAAAAGCGTCTTTTTTTCTGTAACTTTTTAGATGGTCCCTAACTCCAAATCAGACAAGGTGGCAAACAGTGATAGTGTGTGCAATGGTGACTTATTTCTAAAATTGGTCTTAACATTCACTGCAGTACTTTTTCACACGTTCAGCTGATTAAGTTCATTTTGTTGCCAGCCTATAAGGTTTATTGGCCAGTGCTATACAATGCAATGCAATACTGTTTTGAAGTAGCTTGTTTTATAAAACATTAACAACATGTATATAACTTATTATATATTATAATATATAATAATATACATATATAATATATATATTATATAATACAATATATGTAATATATATATATTAACTTTTTGCATTAAAACTATTTATGGAACTTAAAGTTCTTGTTCTGAAAACTTATTATTTTAATATTTTAAGTTCAATTAATTTTACATTTTAATGGAAATTGTTAACTAACCATTTTAGCACCTATTTTTTAACTAGCACTCTAGTAGTGGGTGGTTTCTGTATTTGACACTGTGCTTATGAATTTGCTGTTGTCCTTTTTATTAGTTGAACCATTTTTGAACTATTTAATTTGCTGCGTTTCTGAATTTGCTTACATGATTCTGAATTTGCTGATGTGTTTCTGAATCTGCTGAAGTGATTCTGAATCTGCTAAAGTGCTTCTGAATCTGCTGACGTGATTCTGAATCTGCTGACGTGATTCTGAATCTGCTGACGTGATTCTGAATCTGCTGACGTGATTCTGAATCTGCTGACGTGATTCTGAATCTGCTGACGTGTTTTCCGGTTTTACAGGCTACTGTAGTTTTTTTCATCAGAGTACATCATTCACTTCTATTTTACATCATGTTTTGAAACTGACATTTCCTTTTCAAAATCATCCTAACGTATGAGTTTCATAATTACCATAATAACAAATGAAATAGCAGTTCATTTATGTAGTACTGATCCTCTAATGAGGAGGCAGCTTCTATCTAAGTGTAGTTTAGCATACTTTAGTTAGTCTTAAAGCAACATTGTGGCATCTTCTAAAACTGTCTGAAATTTTTATTTGCTTATTATACCACTCTCTACTGCAGGAGTCCAGCACATGGTGTTTCCCCTACCCTAACACTACAACCTGTCATTTAAGTGATGAGTTGAATCAGGCGTGCTTGAACAGGAAAACTGTGTAGGAGGTCCCCACCTTTGCTTTAAAGAAAGAGCTATGTTGAAGTCACCAGCTGCTCGTGTTTTTTTGCCAAATAGATCCACAGCCTTAAAAATGTAGTTCATAATCTTTAGATTTGTCAATTTTCAACCAGGCCCTAGACCACATATGCGATACCACATCAAGAGGTCAACCTTTGGAGGTCAAACCCCAAACCGACCAACTGAATTTGGCGAATTACTTTTCTGTTCCGTATAATCTCCGCTCTTACGCAACGGTAGGCCTACATCTGGGAACAGCGTTGGGCTGCATTAACGGCTGCAAAAGGTTAAAGAGGAGATGACTGTTCTTAGAAATGGCCTTTTCAAAGCCCACCCAAAATTCTGCTTCCGAGTTTCATCATTGTGTCATCTCCCGTGCCAGTGCCAGCTTGGCTGTGATCAGAGTTGCGCAACATCTCCCTGTGTCTGTCTCTGCTTCTCTACCAGAGATTTGCAGAGTCTCGCCCTGCGCTTTGGTCAGGGAACCAGGTCGAGAACACCTTCTGTTCCATTTGAATAAGTGTTACACAACCGATCTTTGCAGGTCTACCACCAACACCCCCACCCTGCTGCCACCGAACAGGCCCGTCATCTGTTCTGCTTTTCGAGCCACCAGCAACCTGATGCCTTGCACAGGAATCTAAATTACCGTTATTCAAACCAGACAGGCAGGGAGGACATGTCTGGAAAGTGGGAGAGGGGACAGACACGAGACAAAAACATACTTTGGCCTCCTTGTCAGAAACGTGTCCGAATCTTAGCGAAGACTTACAAGTCCACTCATGTGTCGTTCCTATTCTTCACTGCATATTTAGCTAATCGTTCCACTAAATCTGTCCCTGTTTATCTGTCCTGCTTAGTCTACATGCCTCTTGTCCTCGTTAGTTCTGCAGGCTTGGCCTCCCCTTACATTCCCCCAGCTTTTTGCTTTCAGAATGAGCAAATGGAAGAAGTGGAGGAAAATGAAGTGCAATCAATGCCTGCAAATATTAATGTTATTTCAAATGTCAAACCATTATGGTAAAAATAATCCAACCAATGAGGGACATTTCTGTGTGTAAACTGCCATTTGCAACCACAAACACTGAGCTCAACTCAAAACCTACAGAAGCTATTTTTGGACCATATGATCAGACAGTCTGCTAGTCTTGCATCTCAGAACAGAAGCCTCTTTTTTTCCCCAGCAGACTGCATTTTCTAAGGCTTTGGTTATTTTTGTGGATTTCCCAGACTGTTAGAGATGAGCATGGAGGCTGAGCAGGAGTGAAAGGATTAATGTACTATGCCAGCCTGGACAAAATCTCTATCTCTCTCTTTATAATCTTTGGTCAAGCAGATCTCTGTGCCTAAGGACGCGGGATGAGAGATGGCTCCTGGCCGGCGGATGAGACTGGACGTAGACAGGCCTTAGTCACGTCACTGGGCTTTGGGCTAAATACCCGATGGTAATCCTCCCTCTGGCTGGACCGCGCACGGTATTAGCGCGCTTGGCCTGCTGGGCCAGGGGACATATGGCCTGATTCCATGGTTGAAGTGCCTCTGAGCGTACAAGCACTACACTGATGGATTTTGAATTTGACTGAACTGCCAGTGCCACAGGGTCAAAAAAAGCAAGAAACTGTGCAGCGAGGCAGAACATCAACTCAGAGACCGCAGAGTTATTGTTAGTGCTTAAAAAAAGCACACTGTAATTTCATATTCATACATTTTTCATTACAATTCAGCGTTTTTATTAGATTTACCATTTGGGATCTTAAGAAAATATTAGCAGTATGGGGATTTTTAAAAAAAAGTTAGGATTGTGTTTACAGTCCTAGTAAACCTTTTACATTATGCAACTGACATTTTTGCAATTTTGTGTTATTAAAACAAGCCTAAAAAGCCTGAGTGCAGACCTGAATTACAATAGAGAGCATACATGTAACTTTACTTAATTAAAGGAGCAACAGGCTTGGGGCCCAGAGAAAGCACAAGTGGCTTTGCTCTCTCCAGGGTGTGTAGATGACGCTTTCCTCAGAGCGTGTTGGTTGCCCGGTGGTGTTGCATAGGCTGCTGATCGGAAAACAGAGGTGGTGGCTGGCTGTGTATGTGTTGGAGGAGGCATTTGTTGGTGTTCACCATCCCAATGTAGGGAGCATTGCATGTGATAGGTGGAGAATATGTATTGGTTGGGGAGAAAATGGGTCAAAAATAGAAAAAGAAAACATTAAAAAGAATAATAATATTAATAATAAGGAAGAGAATCCCTAAAGTACTACAGGTGTCAGTACTGCTTCTTTGTTGAAGTGTGAACTAGCAGGACTAGGCATACAGACATATGGCAGTAGTGCTGCACATAACCACATATAGAAACTGTGTGCAAGTGCAATGGACCAATACAACATACTAACTCTTGCACCTATGTGATCTCCACATTTTGGGGGTGTATTCTGAGGTCATTTTCAACCAGGTTAATTGTTCTTTGATTTTCCAGTGGAAACACTGCTTTTATTTATTTGCTTTTAAACCAGCACTGAACAGCATGTTTAAAATCAAGATGGAGGAAGCTAATACACATAGGCTATTAAGAAACTGCATTTACAACACATTTATAAAACAGTTTTCACATCAGTATGTTCCACTGTAGACTGCAGTGTTTTAGAGTAACTGGGAGTCAATAATCAGGCAGACTGTATTATAAGATATTAAACACATTGTTAAATGGTCAATTGTTATACAAATTGCTATCAAAACCAAAGAAATCCGTCCAGAATGTCACATTATATCAATATTTACTAAAACAGTATTAATTAGCAGAACATCTTGGTTGTGTAATTTAACAACGAAGATCGGTCAGCATCTGACCATACTCATCGTCAAGGTGCTGGCTTGGAACACCCATGGCTCTAGTTCTTCTACATATACATATATTGGAGAAGATTATACGTATTGCTTCTTCTTAAGTTGGTGGGCAGAGGTCAAGGGCATGTAGTTGTGAGACGAATGGTACACTACCTGGTTAAAGGTGACCTTTAAGAGGCAATTTTCTCTACCTGAAATTTCTAAAGGTAAACAGGATGTTCATTAATGTTTCAGAATCCTGTCATGGTGATTTCTTTCATTGCAAAAGCTCATTGAGTTCTGCTTCCTGTGGCTCATCATCAAAGACTCATTTTAGCTGTACTTTGAAGACCTGTGGCCACTTGAATAAAAACATCTTTAGTGGAGGATGGCGTCACACATTCATCTACACATGCCTTTACCTTCAGTGATGTGTCTAAGGAAATACTTCAGTGGAAATTGGAAAAAATAATCCTTAAGAATTATTAAGGCTCATCACTGAATGGTGCTGTGAAACACACCACACAATGATTGAGAAATACTTCTTTGAAATTACACCAGGGCATCACAAACAGAAAAAGCGAATCAACGGAGGACAACCGTTAGTTTACTAACTGCAAGTCATGCCACTCTTCCACCTGACTCTTGCTGTAGCCTTTAACTGCACTGTCCTGCAGGGTGGCAATCTGCTCTAATTCGCACTGTCGTAAACACTTGCGTATTAACAGCACCTCAAAGGAAGACAGCGCGTCACGGGAAGGAGGCGAGGTGAACTATGCATAGTAGGATCTAATACCATTAAGTTAGCCCAGAAGAGCAAAGGTCTAGGACGCTGATATTGCAGTCCTCCACTTGGTCGAGCCAAGCACACTTAGCCTCAGGTACAAATACAGGCTGTACTCTGCACTCCATTGACAAGAGAGCATGACTAAGCACTGTAGCATGTCAGGGACTGCCTACTTAGCAAACACGCTCCCCTCCCTCTAAAACAGTGATATAGAAAAGGTCACACATTATCAGTCGCACACATCATGCATACTTTAGCTCTGACTGAGGAAGTGATGCTCATTTGTGTAATAGTAAACATCTGATCCAGCGCAGGAAGGGTGAAGAAGTACAGAATTGGTAGTGCTTTCTACACATTAACTTTATTACTGATTAATAGAACCAGCAACATTACACAGTTCTTTACAACTGGGAGATACTAGGCTATTATGCTTATAGACCCTGAACCGATATTGTCACCAATCTCACCTCTGTAAACTCCTCCAGATCTTCATTTATTTTGCTTGAGTAAATCGATGTGGTTTAAAACACTGCATGACTTACTTCTGTCTCTAAAATCAGAAGGAAACTTTTCTCCATAGCTATATGATGGGGCGTGCAGATATTAGTGACCATTCACATTTTAGCATAAATGTTTAAATAAGGTCTATCCAGGTTGTTTTACTGAATAATTAAAAAGAAAACCTGTTTGCATATTTCTTCGATAGATTTTGAAAGCAAAATAAATAAAGATTTTTTGTGTCAGAGATGGGATTGGTGACAATACCTGTCTGATATCTGTTAGCAATGTTAGCCTTGCATCTCCTGTTGTAAACAACAGAAGCAGACGCTGATTGACTGCATTAGTATAAAAAGGTAACTTATGGGCTTTCGGTTTTTCACCAAACTGTTCCTTTAAGGGATAAGCTGAGTCAATTCAGAAACCAGACTGTGAAGTTCTGGCTGTTTCATAAGAGAGTTTCTTGCATGTTCACAAAAAATGGTTAATAATTCAAATGTGTCAAGTCAAGTGGTTGCACATAATGCTACATCAACACTATGGCTTCCTTTACATTGACCTGTCTTGGCAAGAAAGGTGTAAATGTAGCATATGCTATTCACTTGCCACCACCTGACATATTTAAATCATGTCAGTTAAACCTTTTTTCAGAGCATAAGCATTCACACATACAATCCTGCACACTGCAATCATTAATGTATCTCCCTCCACCAAAAAGATTACACAGCGAGTGCTACTTTTTTAATATATCTATTAAATGTAAAAGTATTGACCCATGGCACCGCCCTTAATCTTCCTCTCTGCTCCTTCACACTTTGTGAAATTCATCACAGGAATTTTGCTCACGGTTCAAGTGTAGATTTTGAGGAATATACCCTGCTGTCTAAATACAGCCTTAAAAATGCTTGTGTGATAGTACAGTAGTGTTTAGGGGTGTAAGGGTAAGTGTATTCGTCGCAAAACCCTTACAGTACTGGGGTAACGGTTTGGTGCGCACAGTCACATGGAGAATACTCGGTAGGCGCTGTTAGGGTAAATGTAGTAATTCCACAAACACGTGTGCCTTAAGTTATAAGCCGCAGGATTTGCAATGTATTTTGGGAACTGTAGGGGTTGTTTGGGAGCATCGCTATGGTAACTGCATTCGGTTCTTTTAAGTTGCACCCATTGCTGACACAGATGTGCAAATGCACACACACAGCTTGTTCAGTCCCTGTGGAAAAGTACTGCCAATAGAACAGGACTGTCTGGAGTAGATTAACATGAATCTATTGGCACCCTGTCTAATGCCAGGTGTGGGCTAGAGGGGTATAAAGCCCCCATCCAGCATTCGGCAGTGATCATATCACTGAATGCAATCAAATCCTCACATAAATTTTCCAAAAAATTAGTAGAAAGCCTTCCCTGGACAGTACAAAGACAGATACTCCATCAAATACTCCTTACTCCAATGAATCAATGAAACTACTTATTATTGTGTAATTTAACCTCAGGGAAATTAATGCAATATCATATAGACTCTTTAATACTACATGGCAAAAATACCTCTTAAAATGTGTCCATCTGGATCTGTTTTTTACTGTAAGCGTACTGTAATATCTACAATAGGCATAGAGGCAGTCATAGCTGTCGCCATTAATGGTTTTCTGGTCCAATCAATCATACGCACACACACACACACTCACATTTGAGGCTGCTTTACTGCTCTACCGACCTCCACAGATGTGAAAGATATGTTCAGGCCTGCAGAAACTATGTGGCTTGCAGATGTGACCGTGTGTTCTGCGTGCTTTGATCTCTCCGGGCATTTTGGGTGAGGGTGTGTGTACTTGTGTGCTAAATGTCAACTTTCCACGTGCTGCTGACTTATCTTCCTCTTCCTAGTTTTGTGATGAAGCAAAGCAGATGTGCTCGACTGCAGGGTGTGCTTCTGCCTCTGCCAATAACAACCACGCCCATTCTGACGAAGGAAAAGGGAAGAGAAGGGAAGCCCACCCATTGTTCAACAGAACAGACACCAATCTTTCATCAGCCTCAGCCACGGGTACAGGATAAATTTAGCCACGGGTACGGCTCTCCCACTTCCTTCTCCCACTTCCGTCAGATAACATGATCTAATATAAGAAAAGTTTCGCCCAAGAATTGGCCAAGTTTGGCCAACACAACTCACGTCATGATGTCAGTTGAATTCCACTGAGGTCCTGGGAGGAGGCAGGCATTCTTTTTCTTATCTGCCCCCTCATGCTGTTTCTGCCCCTTACAGGACGGTTACACGGAGGGACGTGTGGGAGCAGACTGTGAGCGAGCTTATAATCAGATGTGTGGGTCAGTTCACTCGCACAACTACATGTTTCCTGATAGTTTCTTTACACAGTAAACACAGTAGGCCATGGGATACTGATACTTGGTTTGCTGGAGTGCCAGAATCTCACTCAATGTGTTTACTGCTTATTTACTTATGCAGGTTAGGCCTCTCCTTATTACCCCGAGGGGAAGGGCCTTCCTATCCTCAGGCTCCTGAGCATGGAGGGCTGTGGTGCTGATGGGATTTAAACTTGACAAGCAGGCTGGCTGTGCCTCTCTACAGCTGTTAAACCGTGACCATATCTGTGTCCAAGAAAGGACAGCAAGGTACATTCCCCCAGAATTGGGTTTTTTTATGTGTGTAATTTCACAGCTCTAGAGTGGCCCTATAGTCTAACTGCATGCTCGTCAAGTGTAAGGAGGTTCAGGCAATATAAGCTCAGCTCTCCATTGTCAAAACCCTGCCAATCTGGGGACGTCATGTGATAGGAGTAGTTCAACATGCAGATAGGAATTGACACTGTTTACGCTATTTGGGTAAATACGGTAATTTCACAAACACGTGTGCCTTAAGCCACTTGATTTGCACTGTATTGTGGGAACTGCACTGGTTTGGGAGTATCACTATAGTAACTGTAGAGAAGTACTGTCAATAGGACGCTCTGAAGCGGATAAACATGAACCTATTGGCTCCATGCCTAATGCCAGGTGTGGGCTAGAGGGGTGTAAAGCCCTCCAGCATTGAGCTGTGGAGTCAGTCAGCTCCAGTCCACTCATGTATTGTTGGCTCACACAGCTCTGTATGAGATGCAGAGCTGAAACATGTGAGTTAGGAGAACTGTTGACTGAACAAAGCCGAGTTAACTCAAAAACCTTGTCAGTTCCTTCATCATTTTCAGTCGGCCTGTGTGCAGAATTGCAAGGTCAGAGCTAACAGTGGTTTAGTATATTGAATACAATACTGCATACGATTAATAACTGGGTAATAAGGCTAGGGTTTAGGAACGGGTGTTTTCTTAACTTCAGTCATATCAGTCATGTGCAAGTAGGTCTATTTATGGCTGTTATCTATGCAAACAGTGTGAAAGGAGGTTATATATTCAGTCTAAGCAAATCCACATACACATGTGAACCTAAGCCCATCTCCTGGCAGCAATTATATTTTGTAATTCTTAATAAAACATAATCAACAACACAAAAACAAAGAGCGCATACTAAAACAATGATATCAAGTGTAAACACTGCGGCCCATGCGTCACGCCAGCTGTGTGAGTCAGTGCGAGCTGCAGCCTCCCCCACCGAGCTCGAGCATTTGAAGGCCAGAAAGTGGGGGAAAAAAGTACAATGTAAAGAACTGATGTACATTTACAGCAGAAATACTACAGTGATGCACTGTACTATACAGAAGATTGCTAGGAGGGTTGCAGCAGTATACTGGTTTTAGATATACTTTGGTATGAAAACGGATGGTTATCATACTGTGTGGAAATGAGTAATACCAGGTATTTGATATTGAGGTATTTGGTATATGTATTTAATACTAATGTAATACCAATTTCTTACTATTTTCAGAGGGGTTTGTAAACCAGTCAATGAATTAATAAGCACATTATTTTATAATAACTACATATGTTATCCACTTAAATCACTGTATGTGTAGCCTTCTTATTTATTTATTTTATTAATTAATTATCAAAAGAGACTTTTTTTTTACATAGACTGCCACTCCAAGCTAGATAAAAAAATCTATAGTAAAGCACTTGTCATTGTATCTGATAATATAATAAATTATACTACTACTACTACTAATAATAATAAAAAGACGAAGCATTTATGTGTATTATGTGATACCATAAAACCATGTTATTTTCAAAGACGGTTATCATATCTTTAAAATCTCATATCATTGCAACCCTAATTTTCTAATCCATTTTTCCATAATCCGTCCAAAATGATGTAACCACACAATCACGTTGCAGCGATGCAAAGCATTAAACCACGCAGATACAGGCCAGCAGCTTCAGGTAATGTTCACATCGACCATCAGTATGGGGAAAGAATGTGGCTGGTCTGAGTACTTCTATCTCCTGCTATTTTCATGTACAACAGTCTCTAGAGTTTACTCAGAATGGTGCAATAAAGAAAATAAAGAACCTCCAGTGAGCGGCAGTTCTGCAGACAGAAACACCTTGTTGCGAAAGAGGTCAAAAGAGAATGGACAGACTAGTTTGAGCTGACAAAAGGAAATCGGTTCTGTACAACTGTAGTGAGAACAAATGCATCTCAGAATGCACACAGAGCCTGAGGTGGATGGGCTTCCAGAGCAGGAGACCAGCTCGGCTTCAAGAATCAACCTTCTGTTGGATCAAGAACAGAAAGCTGAGAAGGCTGCAGTGGGCACAGGCTCACCAAAACTGGACGGCTGAAGACCAGAAGAGCGAATCCAGGGCAGAATCCAATAGAAAACCTTTTGGGCTGTGGCGGAAACCTTGAAAGTGTCAAGATGGACCAGAACAGAAAAAAAGGGATGGTTCCAACATCTTGTGGAATCCATGGCACTAAGAATCGGGGCTGTTTTTAGGAACTGAGTTAACAATGAAACCTAATTAGTATTAGTTTTCGATTCGATTTCTGATAAAGTTAAAGTGCACGATAAATGTTACATTTTTTACAGTAACTTTAACTGTGAATACAACAGTATACAGTAGATTACTTCTGTATATTAGCACTCACTCGTCACAGACTGGTGTATGATTACAATGCTTTTCTTACCACGCTACAAAATACACGCACATGCTGTTATCAGTTCAATCCGATCATAATCAGACATCAGGAACACACTGATGAGATCTGGTAAAAATACTACTTCACAACATTTTCATATCAGATTCGTAAAAACTACTGTTCAGATACTCAGATACTCTCCCCTACTGAATCCAGTGATTTGTACTCAACATCTGCTGCACTTCATCCAATGAAACCAGTCTAATTACACTGTTCCTAATAAAACGTGCAGCTGATCAGTGCTTTTTAAGCACTAACAATATCCTCAATATGCTTTGGAAAGCATACGGTGTCTCACGATAACAGAATTGATCACAATAAACAATGATCAAATATCATCACATTGCCCAGCTCTAACCTCAGGTACTGAGTTTCCTACACAGCTGCAGAGGAACCTCACAGTCCAGCCAGCAACTAGCTAGCTAGCTATCACCCAGCACTATTGCAGTGACTGAAGCCAGTTCAGGGCTGTTGTTTTTACTGTTTTTGGTCGAAAATAAAGGCAAGCGGTCTGTCCTGAAGCAGGTGAACAGAATTAGGGAGTAAATATGAAGGACTGAAATTGAACTTGGGTGTAAAGCAGCCGTTTACTCTGTGAGAAAGTAATGGAGACTCAGGACAGCACAGGTTTGTGGTGCATCCCGTTGCAGGGAACAAGTCTCTACCCGCCTCTGACTGTAAACAAAAGACAGCTTCATCCATACGGGAAAGGAAGTGAGTAACACACAGAACTAATACTTTAATACTTATATATTAAAAAATATGTAACTTTTACGAAACTCAGAGATAATGAAAGTCTATAGCTATCAAGTCTCCTCCAGGTACTTCTGAATGGAGGCAGCTGACAGCTGACTCGACCCGCCGAGCAGCACCGAGGCACAAAGCCTCCTCCTCAACACTTCTCACACAACTTACACACACACACACACACACACAGGCGGTCCATCTGTTGGTGGCTCTGAGCTGGCGTGTTACTCACCTCTGCCGAGAGTCCAGAGACGAGCCGCAGCTCTGCACGGACAGCAGTGTGGGCGACTTGCGCGGACCGAGCGGAGTGGGCTGGAAGCTGGACGGGGAGAGCAGATTTCCCTGCGACGAGAAAGAGCCGCTTCCCCGGTCGGAAAACACATCCTGCTCGTAGTCCGAGTCAGACGGCAGCACGAGAATGGGCGGCACGTTGAGGAGCCCGAGCGCGTTGCTGGGGCTGAGGCCGCCGCAGCTGCCCGAGGGGGAGAGGCTGGGGAAGGTGCCGCAGCTGCTCGGAGAGAGTTCACCCGCCGTAGAGCCGAGGTCGCTAGCCTCGAGCTCCGGACCGCTGAGGGCCGCGTCGTTCAGCTGCAGCACCGGCCGTCCGTCGAGGGAAATGTTGGTGAGGAACAGCAGCGCGGCTCTCCTCCTCCTCGAGTCGCGGCTCTTTTTCGCGGGCTCTCTGTGAAGTTTCCCTGGGCAGCTACTCAGCGTGCTCTGCGCACTGCACGCAGCTGCCGCCATTCTCAAGTGAGGGATGCAAGTCTTACG
Organism: Salminus brasiliensis; assembly: GCF_030463535.1. Classification (NCBI taxonomy): domain Eukaryota; kingdom Metazoa; phylum Chordata; class Actinopteri; order Characiformes; family Bryconidae; genus Salminus; species Salminus brasiliensis. The sequence continues at coordinate 14,817,898 of NC_132891.1, forward strand.
CTCAGCGCCTTCTACTCCAGCGCCAGGGAGCGGGGCACGCCCGCTGAGAGCTGATTGGCGCTCGGTCGCTAATTATGGTAAATAGGCGGGGATTGCGCAGATGTGATTGGATGGGCGGGAAACAGCGAGGCGTCACATAAACAACATCAAAGGGTTTTTTTGGAGGCGCTCGGCGGTGCAGTAACAGTGCGGCGCTTTGGCACCTTGTGTGCATCATGGTTTCTGTAATGGCCCTTGTTTGTTGTCCCAGAAGCTGGGCTGGATAGACCGAGTAGGCTTCATGCAGTTCCACAGTTTAGTGTGTGCCTGTCTGTGCAGAACAGCAGTACAGCATACCAGAAGCCATTATTCTGGTATATTATTTTATAATGCATTATATTATTACACTTGCATTATTACACATTTCCATTTGCTCTTATTATTAAATGAGCTTCGCAAATCTGGATAGCTTTACAATGAAATTGCTAATGCAATGTTATATAACAGGTCTTTAAATGGCTGGTAAATCAAGGGTTGGTAAGTACATACGTATAACTGGGGAGTTGCTGGATGTTTTTTGCTACTATATGCTCATTTCTTCCTCCCCTTTATTTCCTTAAAAGAGCAATCCTATATTTTCCCTCCCATTTCAAACAAACTCAAAACTCTGAAATTTGTTAAACGTCTAGCAATAGCATCAGCACATGTGTATTATATGCCTGAGAAAATCTGACCAGCTTCTTGCCTGTGTTTACGCTGATTTCCTGTCTGTCCTATGAGACACTCCCATCTCCGTCTGTTCAGCTAAACAACATGGCCAAAGCTGGTAAGGGCCCTGCATCGCTGTTGGTCATCGCTAAATAGAGCCCAAATTATTACATGTAAATGACTTAAGGACAGGTCTGTAGACACTGCTAATCTGCATGATGTGCTGAACTGCTTGAGAGACACTTTAGAAAAATGTTAGCACTTAGAGAGTGGTGTAAAGTAACGCTTGTGTGAACCTTCAAGAGAAGGCTTCAAGAGGCTAAATGACATGGGCAGCACCACATATCGGGGTAAAATGCTAACACCATCAGACTACCTCTGAGGGAACCAAAAAGAGTTTGTGGAGAGCATGATTAGGCAATAAGTCAAATGGAAAAAAAAAGTATACCATTTATATGTCTAGCTATAGTAGTCAAATGCATCTCAGACTGAAATCCTGGCTGATTGGGGTGGAATCTGCAAATTCACAATTATTACTGGTGTTTTGGTTGTACTGGGAGGAGTTTTGGTTGTTGAATGTGTCTTGAAGAGATGGGTGTGTTTACACTGCTGTAACATGTGGCTCACATGCATCTCAGACCACCTCCTGAAGTGGTTTGAGTGATGGGATCAGTGTTTACACCTGCAATTTTATGTGGCTTGGCCTATCCAGATCTAATCCTGATACTCAAGACGCATGCAGTGACCAGGTGTAAATGTCATAGTGTTAAGATCATCTTATCTGGTAGAGAGAGTGTTCAGTGTGATGCTTGCTCAAACATTAAAGAAACATCTTTATATTAATAGACTTACAGGAAAACTGGGCTACAGATTCTTCAGAAGCGTTCTGTACAAGTGTAGTAAGCACGAATGCATCTCAGAATAAACACCAAGCCTGAGGTGGATGGGCCTTAAAGAGCAGAAGACCACCTCAGCTTTAAAAATCAACCTTCTGTCTCTTCAAAAACACAAAGCTGAGAAGGCTGCATGGGGCACAGGCTAAAGACCAGACCAAACATAGCCCAGTCTGATGATTCTCCATTTCTCAAGGCACACAGATGGTAGAGTCAGAGTCAGTTCAGTTTTTTGTCTTCATTATATACATATGAATCATTGTTTGTAGATTAACATGGCTTTGCATTGTCTAAATATAACAGGTCCAGTAACTCAGTAGGGTGTTGTTGATGGTAGTTCTGTAGATATAGTACAGTAGTCCAGTCCACACCAGTCCAGTGAACTACTGGCACCTGAACTGACCTTGGCTGAAATTACTATCATTTATATGATTTGGATTATGTGCCTATAGGTTCACACTGTGATTTTAATCAGGAGTGGGCAGCGAGGACCGGAGTCCAGCACAGTTTGCTGGTTTTCCTGCTCTAACAGACCTAATAGACTTGGCAACTAACAGGTGGGTTGAACTGCCCACCCCTGTTTTAATCCCAGAAATGACAGTACAATGCTGCCAGTACAGCTTTTATGTAACTGCCATTTGTTTACGGTGTGACCCGGTCAATCTTTCGGACCTGCAATTCATCTATAATGGTAATGTACTGAAAATAGCAGCGTGGTCAGTTTATGGCTGTCAGCAGGGACTAAACCTGCCATCAGCTGTTCCATTCAAAACAGATAAAGACACAATAAGCGACAGCAGGCCCAGATGTCATTATAACACATATTCAGTTTATTTCCATAGAGATACACTTACCGATATAGTAACCTTTATTGATATATTTTGCCTGGACTGACCACCAGCAAACATTCCATCAGTGCAAAGATCTAGTGCTGTGATACAAATAGAGTTTTCTCTCCCAAAAAGAGAAACTAAAGCATACGGCCTTCGAAAATCTCAGTGGACTGTACCAGGATTCTGATATCTCACACGCGTAATCCAACAGTTAGTTGGCTGTTTAGGATTGAACTGTATTTCCAGGGTGAGAGGAGGCATAATAACAACGCTCCCCCTCCCCCCCTGAAAAAATCCGACACAGGCTGATTACATAAGTCATGATTAGCCTCACAGATCTAAGTGCCCTTTGATAACCCTCAGGGTCTGTGTCTGTGTGCTTGGTACCCATAAGCCCCAGTGTGGACTGGAGGCTGTCAGTGGACTATGGCAGGGTTAGGATGGCACCCAGAATGTCAGCAGTGCTGGGCTTTTCATCCCTTTTTTTCTTTTTTTTTTTTTCCTCTGTGGACTGGAGCGCTGCGCAGCAGGCAGAGTCAGCCAGCCCCAGGCTCTTACAGATTAGTGTGCAGTAAGCAGAAACAACCTCTGTCCCTCTCTCTCTCTCTCCCTCTCTCTCTTTCTCTCTCTCTCTCTCTCTCCCTCTCTCTCTCTCTCCCTCTCTCTCTTTCTCTCTCTCTCTCTCTCTCTCTCTCTCTCTCTCTCTCTTTTCTCTATTTTTTGATGTATGTGAATCCCTTCATCAAAGAATGTTTTGTGCTGTGCTTTTTGTACTGTTCTCTAGGTCTCTCCCTGTCCTTCACTCTCTCGGTTCGTTAGCGTGTGCATGTGCTCTACCACCGCCACTGTGCTCTCTCACTGTAGTGATGCAGTATATTTTATTCCAATTCAATGCAGCACATTTTTTCAGTGTGTCTTTCTGTCTGTCTCTCTCTCTCTCTCTCTCTCTCTCTGAACTGCAGATTGTGTTTGTAATTTGGAACGAGGAAAAAAAACCCTTAGGGCTCACAATTTGTTTACAATTCGCTTATTATTCAGGGACTACTATGAATTATTATGAATTATTCACTAGCAGCTCTGAAATACTTAGTAACTACTACTAATTATTCAGTAACTACTGTTAATTATTCAGTAGCTACTATGAATTATTCAGTAGCTACTATGAACTATTCAGTAGCTACTATGAACTATTTAGTAATTATTCAGTAGCTACTATGAATTATTTAGTATCTACTATGAACTATTCAGTAGCTACTATGAATTATTTAGTATCTACTATGAATTATTCAGTAGCTACTATGAATTATTCAGTAGCTACTATGAATGATTTAGTATCTACTATGAATTATTCAGTAGCAACTATGAATTATTTAGTAGCTACTATGAATTATTCAGTAGCAACTATGAATTATTTGGTATCTACTATGGGTTATTAAGTAGCTACTATCCATTATTTAGTAGCTATTGTAAATTACTTAGTAACTACTATGAATTATTTAGTAGCTATTATGAATTATTCAGTAACTGCTATAAACTATTTAGTAACTGATTTAAATCATTCATTGTGTACTATGAATTCTTCACTCGTCACTTTGGAACACATGAGACTTATGTTGTTATAAGAGTGATGAAAGGAGGAGCCATCATTGGATTTTAGGGAGTATGTAAGTATGACGCTGCTGTGAGATTATCCCTCTCTCTCCCTCTCTCAGAGATAGTAGTCCTCCTCCTCAATGTCTCCGTCCCCTTCCTCGAAGCCCAGTGCCTCTATGTCGTGTGTGATGTCAGTGATTCTGCGGTTGAAGTCGCGCGAGCCGCACGGCAGGGAGCAGCTGTCATATCCCCGCACAGCCGTGGCTGACGTGCTGCTCATGCTGCGCTTGATCCTCCCAAAACTGTCCGTCAGGATGCCGCCCTCTCTGATGCCTATTCCCTCCAGAAATGTCTCGAAGGTCCCTACGTCCTGATCAGGGATGAAGGGCCGCATACCTGATCATGGGGAAAGAGCAAACAAAGAGCTGGGCTGAGGATAATGAATGCTGTCGTAATGAGATCTTGCGTTACGGCGACAGGTAATACTACGTTTCACTGGCGGCTCTGGTATTGATGTCATTAGGGACGGATTAGAGCTGGAGAGGGGATCACTGCGATAAAAATGAGCACAGAGCTGTACAAATGAGCATTTCTGCAGTGCGGCTGGAGATTAATACAGATTAGTTGTTGACAGAGGGGCTTTAGTTATACAAAAACAGACCAACACACACACACACACACACACACTTACACAAACTCACAACTCCCCTCCTCCACCACCCCCTTTATGTTTTTAAAGGTTAATTGGGACTCCTAACAACTGTGCCAGACCTGGTAGACCATCATAACTGCCCCTTCAGATAAACAGCACTTTAAGCTTTCATATTTGAGATAGAGGGGAAAGCAAGCTCCGTTCCCGCATCAGATCTTCAGATCAAGTGTTTCTGTCCATCGTTATGCTGAGATGCTGCTTTTCTCAGAACAAAGACTTCACCACCAGACTTCCAGACTTCAACATTATTACATGGGATTTCTAGGATGGCGAGAAGCAGGAAATGCTCCAACTCCTAAGACTTCTAAAATCTCGCTGCAGAAATACTAAAAGTTGGTATGCTGGAAGGAACCCTGAATCATGGACATGCTTTACACATGCATTTCTGGGCAAGCCGAGAGATACAGAACTATCACTTAAAATGAAAGCAAAAGCAAAAGGTGTAGTTGTTCCAACCAGGCTACACCGCCCTATGTGTTCACTTTTAAGTCATTTACTGGTTTAACTTCCTGAACTCCTGGAGTGTTGACGGCTGTAAGAGCAAGTTACCACTTTCTCTGCTGCTGAGTGTGGCTTTATGTTGACTAAAGGCCATAGAAGCAACTAGTCCTATTGTGAATTTGAGTCAACTTACATAGTAACCACAATTTCCTTCATTTATTAAACCAAACCTAATGAGTAAGCTCAAATAATAGCTCATCAGATTTTACAGGGCCATGAATGTGAAACTCAGGTGTACTTTACTAAAAAGACAGGCCCTGACTTTATAAACTTGGTTCCATAAGCAAGACTATTAAACATTGGAATAATGTATTTTTTTCCACAAAAGAGATTGGCTGATATAAATATTGGCTGAAATATGTATTTATGGTATTTCACTGTAACAGAAACCATATTTGTTTTTAGAGCTTACAGTCTTTTGCTGTCATGTCAGTTTTTCAGTGGTTAGACAGACTTTTTTTTTATACAGCGTGACATTCAAATTGCATGATAGTATGTCAGGCATGTAACTCTACCGCCCAAAAGTATCCTGAAGTGGCTCCGTGACACTGTAGTAATACAGTTAGCAGTGTAATACAGTAGTAATGCTGCATAATTTTGTGTTTATTATGCACAAGACCTGGACAGAGTTCAGAGGCACACTGCAGATCATTTGTGTTGTTCTCCAGTACCGGGTAGTGAGGCTATACTGAAACTGCCAAGCGCGTGCAGTATAGTGACACAGTTATATAACCCGCTGACAGCACTGCATTTGCCTCTGTCTACTCACATTGCCATCAAATGTTACCCAGAACCGAGCGGATGTGTCAGCACTCTTCCTCCGTACAGCATATCTCTACAGTTGCCTATTGTGTGTCTCAGGCTTTTAAAGTGGGGACTAGGAAAATGAAGCAGTGAACACAATGCAGTGTGTACTGTAATGCACTTGGCAGTGTGTGTTCCAGCTGGACCACTGTAGGTGCAGCCAGGACCACCTAAATATATCTCAGTGTGTTGGTGCTTTGGGGAAATCCCCTACACTGAAAATGCATTGAGATCACATGATTTCCAGACTGTTAAAGCAACATTATTGGAGCATTGCTGTGAGGATTTGATTGTATTCAGCTTCAACAGTGTCAGAGAGGCCAGGATGTTGGAAAACCGCCGCCCTACCTCATCCCCAACTCTGGGTGTACTGGGTGGAGCACCATCATTCCAGAGGACACAATAAATTCCACTGCTCCACAACTCGTTGCTGGGGGACTTCATACCCCTCTAGCCTACATCTGGCATTAGGCATGCTGCAAATAGGTTCATATGTTTTCACCTAGAAAGTAGTTGTTTCTAATAAAGTGGCCAGTGAGTGGACGTATGCAGTAGGTGTTTCTAATAAAGTGGCCAGTGAGTGGATGTATGCAGTTGGTGTTTCTAATGAAGTGTGCACCTGTGTGGAAGTATGCAGTAGGTGTTTCTAATAAAGTGGCCAGTGAGTGGAAGTATGCAGTTGGTGTTTCTATAAAAGTGGCCAGTGAGTGGACGTATGCAGTAGGTGTTTCTAATAAAGCGGCCAGTGAGTGGACGTATGCAGTAGGTGTTTCTAATAAAGTGGCCAGTGAGTGGAAGTTGCTATATTTCAACACCAATGTGGTTTTGGTCAAGTACACAATCCAGATTGCAGAAAAAGAGGGATGGGGCACTCTGCACACCATGACACATCTAGACTAGAACCAGGCAGGTGGACATAAATATTCAACAGTTTGCATGTGATCAAATCATACTAATAAGCTACTTTGAGGTGCATGTTACTCTTGGTCTTCAACAGGATGTCAAGTGTGATGGCTCATGAATATTCAAGACTTCAGTGAACGTGTTGGGAGAGGGCACTTTAGAGACATACCTGACAGAAAAGGTAAAAGGAACGCAGTGGAGATTTAGAGATGAAAAGGATGCAGATTAAACTGAAAGGTCTGCAGTGACCAGTGGCTGCTGGCTTCATGAATATTCATCATGGATGGTGTGCTCACCTAGCAGAAGGAACTTGCGTGAGTCTCCGTAGAGCTGCAGCAGGTCTGAGCAGAACTGATATATTGGAGCACCTACGCGGTACTCCCTCAGCAACAGAGCAAACTGCTGGATCTCCAGAGGCGTCAGCTTACTCCGCAACTGTGCAGAAACAGGGGCACAAAACGCGAGCATAAGGGACATAACGGCATGGCTCTGATACTCAGATGGTAGGATAATGAACAGCAGATCTAGCCTCAGATATAGTTTAACAGTTTTCCAGAGGAATTGAACAGCTTAGGCACTTCCTCACCTCTGCATTGCTAAATAGCTCCAGGGGCTTTCTGTCAATCGTGGTTGCAAGATTGTTGGTTAGGAAGTTTCTATGGTGTCGTACTTAAGGTATTGTTACATGCACAACACATCAATGCCCTACATACTAATTCCAATGTACAATTAGTATAGTGACTTAGTTTGCATCTTAATCACCCAGCTTTCATGACTACATTTGCACACACACATATTTGTATTACTTTCTTTCTTTATTATTTATATATATATATATATATATATATATATATATATATATATATATATATATATTTTTTTTTTTTTTTTTTTTTTTGTCTATTTACCATGTCTTATGTCTGGTCTGTTGTCTTAGCACTATTGCACCACGTCCTAATAAAGGTATGTCTAATAAAGTGGCCAGTGAGTGGAATTATACTGTAGGTGTATCTAATAAAGTGCCCACTGAGTGAAAGTACAAGATTGGTGTTTCTATTATGAAATATTAGGACACACAATTTTGCTTCTCAGGAACAATAACAGGGTTGTAAACAGGCTTGTTTAAGCACATCTGTGCATTTTATGCCCCAAACCAAAGTCAACTACTTACTATTTCTTCATCAATCATCAGACCAATCTAAACTTCTGAATGAATGCATTGCATTTGTTGCATTGCGTTTGTTAAAAAGGATTTTTTAATGGTATTAGAAGTAATAGCTTAGTGGTTAGGTGGTCACTGTGGTATCCTCAGTGGTTTCTAGCTGCTAGTTTTTCTAAACATTCTGTCCTTCATTTCTTTGAGAAAAAATAACCAAATATCATCTTTGAATGGTTGCTATGCAGAAACAGTGCAGAAAAGTGTATACAATCCAACTATTGATCTGACCTGATCAGACTGAACATTTTGGAGTTCTTCAAATATTGATATCTTGACAGCTACAGTTCCAAACAGTGCTTCTAATGGAAATAAGCTGCAAAGATGTCCCATGGTTATGATGTCACTGCCATGAAAATATTTACATTACAGAAGCAGCCTGTTTTTGCCTAAGATTCAATTTAATTTTCACTATATTTAAATTTCAGAATACGGACACTATAACGTCCTAACTAAGCATAATAATTCACGTATTAATCCTACATAGGAAACATGGTAGTTCTTTAGTTTTAGTTTAGGTAGTTTCCAGAGTTTGTGGAGTGCCACAGGGTTCTATTTTAGGGTGTTGTAAGCTATGACAATAATGACGTCTGGGCCTGCATACAGTGTTTAAAGGGTTAATAATATCTACTGTGTGTGTGTGACTGTGAGTGTGTTGACCTCACCGTAATCATGTACTCCTGCATAAGCTGTAGACTTGCACTGCTGGGCTCAGAGTCGCTGTGTATCGACGCTAGACTGCGATGGGAGTCCTGATAGGAGAGAGAGGAGCTCTCGCTGTAGTTCTCACTGTAGTAAGACTCGAAGGCGTCCTGAGAGCCATCGCTGATGGAAAGAAAACACACACAGCACGCACTGCTAGCAAAGCTGAAAAAATATCAAGGGATCTTATCAGGCTCTGACCTATACACGAGGGTGCCATTAGAAATCTGAGGACAGCCTGTCTGCATAAACAAACCTACCATGTTTGTCCACTCCAGTGTACCACACACACACACACAAACACACACACTTTCCACTACTGCAGCTAAACAGTGCCCTGCCTACACTGAGCTTAAAGGTGCCCAAGTATGGAAAACTGCATGTACCTTTGCATAGTTGAATAATAAGAGTATGGTAAATGGTACGGACATACTGTGAACCTCAAACACTGTTGTGTATTTACTGAGAAGGAAGTCCACGATATTCACCCCCAAAATTGACAAACACCCAGCTTAGCCGTTTGAGATTAAATGCAACGACTGCTTTGGGAGAATAATGATAAAAGGAGGCTACAAAGGCTAAAACCTAACACTAGGCCGACTGAAGGAGTGCCACAGCGGGTATCCGTGTGGAAGGACCACTATGCCGTGGATGAAGTCAGCAAAGTGAGTAGGTGCTAGGCTAAAAGCTACCCCAGCCTGCGATCTCTTCAGCTAGCTAACTGCACACTGTGCAAAGGGGACAGTGACAGGAAAGCAACACTATCCAATAAGGCTCAGGAATAATTACGAAAAAATGATTGCAGTGATCTTCAGTATGCTAGACTATGCTATGCTATGTGTCTCCAGCCAATAAAAGCAGAGCTCCCCCCCCCCCCCCCCCCCCAACCATGGTAAATATGGTTGCCTTCGGACCTAAAAGGGAATTTTGGAACTGCTGAAGTTTTGGAAATTAGATCAGCCAAGCATAGTCTCAATCTGCTCTTTACTCACTATGAGCTGCAGCCGCTGAAGTCTGTCTCATATCCATATGTCATGTCTGTCAGGCAGCTGTCACCTAGGAAACACGCACAGATGAGCGATTTTGAAACTATAATTGTGATTGCAGGCTGCCTTGCCCTTATTGATACAGTAATGACCTGGATTGGCATGGCAAAGTTCTTGCAGACCACCATTTACTGCTCTCAGGATGACCAGGATGTAAACAACATGTAACACATTTCTCCCTCACTGACACCGTTTTCCTGGCCTCCAGCTGTGGATCCCTAGATGCAGCATTGTGTATGTTAAGAAAGGGCATTGCAGTTCCAGTGGCGCTGTCACTTACTTCTCTGCAACCAGTAGCGGTCGGGCATGGTGTGGTGATATCCCGCTCTGTCCACACACTCGATGGTCTGATGTCCGTAGATGATTTGAAACATCTGACAGATGAGGGCACAGTACTCTTCTGCAGCATCCTTTGTGTTTGTGGGTATTAAGGGTAATGGAAAATGATAATATTAGAAAAACAATAAAAGATCTAGATAAAATGCATACTGACACACATACACACACATGCATACACAGCTTGTGTACACATTTACAGACTGAGATCTAGGGCAACACAGTACTATCTCCATTTTAATCATTCCACTTTCTACTCTCTCTCTCTCTCTCTCTCTCTCTCTCTCTTTGAATGTCTCTCTCTCATACACTCAGATCCCTGACACAGCAGAGCATTACGTAAGCCTCAGTATTACATCACAGCGGGAGTCCGCTCTGGGTGCCCTGTTTACATCACTGCTGTCATAATTCGACTTGTCACTGCGGTTACTGCAGAGTGAAGGAAAGCAGTGAGAGAGATAGAGTGGGAAAAGCTGCAAGCTCTCCTCTCCATCACCGCCGCTCTACTCTTGATGTAAGAGACACGGTTTGGAACTTATCTGTCTTGTACTGTGTCTGTCCTTCTCATCTGTCTGTCCCTGCATCCTTCTTGCTATTAATCGCTACATTTGGGCATCCATCCTTCCATCCTTCTATCTATTTTTTCATTCCACCATTTGTAGATCTGACTGTCTGTGCATGTATTCATCTGGGAAGCCATCCAATTCTACTACCTTTTATCCATCCATCCATCTTTCTCTGCATGCTTTCATATCTCTGGCTGCATCCTAATTGCGAACTAATTGCTAATACTAACTAGTTTTTAGGTATGAAGTATGAAGTATAGATAATGGTTCCAAAATATCCATACTCAGTACCAGTGGGTATTTGAGTGTGGTTACAGTGGACCCAATGGATCCCACAATGGATAATGGATAAAGGCAAAACAGTAATCCATCCATCCATCATTGTCTAGGTACACATCCTTTCAGCCAGTCATTTGTATGCAAGCATTCATCCATCTAGTCATTCCACCATTCATCTGTCTGTCTGTCCATCCATCCAGTCATTCCACTGTCTGTACATTTTGCTCAACTGTCTGTCCATCCATCCAGTCATCCATTCATCCAGTTATCTGCCCATCTATCATCCATCTTCATCTCTAGATCTCTAGACTGCCTGTCAATCTGAGATGCATCCATCTATTAATCTAACCATCCAGCTGTTAGTTTATCCATTCATCTATCCCCCATAACCCATCTCTCTGTCTGTCTGTCCCTCTGTTCATCTGTATATTTATACATCCATCCATCCAGCCATGTAATCTATCTATCTGTCTGTCTTATCATCTATTCATCCAACCACCCACCCATCTATCCCTCCACCCGTCTTTGATTCTGTCCATTCATCAATTTGACTGTCTATGCATTCATTCATCATTTTGTCAATCAATCCATCCAACCTGTCAATCTGTCCATCAATCCACCCAACTGTCAATCAATCCATCCAACCAACATGTTTCATGTCTACTGTCTGTCTCTCACCCTGTTCTCCACGGCCAGTACGACCAGGTTGCAGTAAGCATCAGGGCATGGGATGGGCTCCAGTGGGTTGTGGTTTCTCCTTTCCCAACTGCCATATGACTTGCCCCTCTCCCAGCTTCCCATGCAGGCGTGCCTGCGTTCCCAGCTTCCCCCTTGCCCATGTTTCCTCTCCCAGCTGCCTCCTGCTTTGCTTCCGGGCCCGTGCCTCTTCTCCCAACTGCCCCCGACCCCTCCTCCTCCCCCTGTCGGGCCACGCCGCTCCCAGCTGCCCCCTACAGTCCTCCTCTCCCAGCTCCCACTCATGGGTCTCTTCTCCCAGCTCCCTCCACATGGCTTCCGGGTCTGGCGCCTCTCCCAGCTGCCCCCTACTTGCCTCCTCTCCAGACTGCCACCACCACCACCGCTGCCCCCTCCTCCTGCAGATCCTGCTCCACTTGCGCTGGTGGCACTCTGTTTGGCCTCATGACGAGAGGCTTTCCAGTCCACACCGCAGATGGTGTGTCGCCGCTCCATTGTGCCCCCTGCAGGCCGGGGGTCAGCGTTGCTCATAGTCTGTCTGCGGGTCTCAAGTCCAGTAGGTCTTTTCTCCAGAGATCCACTGGCCAGAACTGTGTCAACATTCAGACCTGGGGGGTGTAAAAGTATGAGCATGTGGTAGTCACAAAGTTTAAATAATACTATTGAGGAGACTTTAGTGCTGTCTTCCTTTAAAAGGTATATAATCAGTAAATAACTCAGCACTGTTAAATCAGCACAGTGATTTATCAGTCTACTCAGGCTTTAGTAGAGCTCAGTAACACTGAGATAAATAACTGATCAGCATAGTGATTTATCAGTCTACTCAAGCTTTAGTATAGCTCAGTAATACTGAGATAAATAACTGATCAGCACAGTGATTTATCAGTCTACTCAGGCTTTAGTAGAGTTCAGTAACACTGAGATAAATAACTGATCAGCATAGTGATTTATCAGTCTACTCAAGCTTTAGTAGAGCTCAGTAACACAGATAAATAACTGATCAGCACAGTGATTTATCAGTCTACTCAGGCTTTAGTAGAGCTCAGTAACACTGAGATAAATAACTGATCAGCACAGTGATTTATCAGTCTACTCAGGCTTTAGTAGAGCTCAGTAATACTGAGATAAATAACTGATCAGCACAGTGATTTATCAGTCTACTCATGCTTTAGCAGACCTCAGTAATACTGAGATAAATAACTGATCAGCATAGTGATTTATCAGTCTACTCATGCTTTAGCAGACCTCAGTAATACTGAGATAAATAACTGATCAGCATAGTGATTTATCAGTCTACTCAAGCTTTAGTAGAGCTCAGTAACACAGATAAATAACTGATCAGCACAGTGATTTATCAGTCTACTCATGCTTTAGCAGACCTCAGTAATACTGAGATAAATAACTGATCAGCACAGTGATTTATCAGTCTACTCATGCTTTAGCAGACCTCAGTAATACTGAGATAAATAACTGATCAGCACAGTGATTTATCAGTCTACTCATGCTTTAGTAGAGCTCAGTAACACTGAGATAAATAACTGATCAGCACAGTGATTTATCAGTCTACTCATGCTTTAGTAGAGCTCAGTAACCCTGAGATAAATAACTGATCAGCACAGTGATTTATCAGTCTACTCATACTTTAGTAGAGATCAGTAACACTGAGATAAATAACTTACCAGCACAGTGATTTATCAGTCTACTCAGGCTTTAGTAGAGCTCAGTAACACTGAGATAAATAACTGATCAGCACAGTGATTTATCAGTCTACTCAGGCTTTAGTAGAGCTCAGTAACACTGAGATAAATAACTGATCAGCACAGTGATTTATCAGTCTACTCAGGCTTTAGTAGAGCTCAGTAACACTGAGATAAATAACTGATCAGCACAGTGATTTATCAGTCTACTCAAGCTTTAGTAGAGCTCAGTAACACTGAGATAAATAACTGATCAGCACAGTGATTTATCAGTCTACCCAGGCTTTAGTGGAGTTCAGTAACACTAAGATAAATAACTCATGCATAGAACTGTGTGAATGTGATTACTGTTCACCTGTTTTGAGCACCAGCAGGTGCAGTGCATCGTCCCGCAGGTAGGAGGCAGCAGCGATCTCATGTGTAGGGATGCGTAGCAGCAGTTTCTCATTGTCTCTCCAGGTGAGCAACAGACAGCGTGCGGACAGACTGAGGATGCAGTCCTGTTCCACACTTGTCTGCAGAGGCAGAACCTTCAACTTCTGCAAGAGACAGAGAGGAAGAGAGAGAAAGACAGAAAGAGAGAGAGAGCGATAGAAGCATTTGACATTTCTGAGCCTAGAAGGTCTGTGATGGATTACAACTGTCACTTTAATATTGTCACTTCTCTCAGAGCTGGCAGCTAGTAGTGGAGGGAGAATGTTCTTACCCTGGCAGTGTCAAGAAGCTGCAGCAGCTCATCCCTGCTGGAGGGGTTCAGGGAGCATGACACCCAAGTCAGATGACCCAGGAACTGAAAGTTGCATTAGACTGAGTTATACATAGTGATTAGACTGTCAGAAACTATGTTTATATATATATATATATATATATATATATATATATATATATATATAGCTTATATATAGCTTAAAGTTAAGCTAAAACATTGCTTTTCTTTGTGTTATTGCATCCAAATGAGCACATGGTTTAGACCATGTTTTTGAGAAGCCCTCCAGGGTGAAGATTCTTGAGGACTGCAATTTCAGTGTTTTCGTGTGAACAGGCAAAATAATGATGCCTGATCAGGATTGTGTGGGTGATTCTCTATGGTAGATTTGGGTTTCGCCATTGTAGGCTTTTTTTATTCTGGTACCAATTAGGTTTTCAGTCTATGTTTGAGATCAAGTTATGGAGACCAGCCATTTGACACTGTATTTACGTCTGTTTTGGCCATAGCACTGCTTCTTTAATGAATGTAAAATCAAACTTTACGAGTTGTAAGAGCCTCCTGCTTGGCTGTTGTGATCACACAAGCTTTTTAGGGACCCCTGTTCACCAGCTCATCCCAAAAGGATTGGATGGAACACCATCATTCCAGAGACCACAGTTGCACTGCTCCACAGCTCTACAGCCCCTATAGGTTCATGTTGATCTATGAAGTATAGTTTCATTAGCATAGCTAGAAGCTGAAGTTAAAGTTGTCACAAAAATGCTTGAATTTTAATCCTTCAGCAGTTTATTAAGCAAGGTTTTTGTGTGCGGACAACTCATCACATATCTTAAAGGTAGGAGAAACATTTAAAAACTACAACAGTGATGTTTGAAATGCTAACGCTAGCTTGGTTGTATTGTTTAGCCCACAGATTAGTGGCTAAGCTACCAGTCAGGATTTGTTAAGCAGGGATACATTGTCAATGGCTCTATGATGCTTTTCATAATGCATGGTGGGAACTGTAGCAGAGCAATGAAAATGCATGAATTCAGTCAAACCCTTATAGCTGAGGAATACAAAGTAATGCAATGCGGCAGAATACTGTAGCCTATATCACAATAGATTATTCACTATTTCATTAGATGGGTCTGTGGCCAATCAGGGTAGTCCCACCTGTGGCTTCATGCCGGCTCTCAGATCAGCCTCTAATCTTTACCGTGTAGAACCTTTGTGTCTTTGGGGTGACCTTTCTGTTTTCATAGCGTAGCCTGGATTAGCATGCATTCTGTACATTATGCATGAGCCAGTGTTCAGTGGTGTGTAAGGTGCGGAAGCTGCTGACCTTGACCTCTTTCTCCACGTAGTCGTAGATGAGGCGCTCAGGGTGGATGAGGAAATCAGGTGGGTAGAGAGGCACCGTGTGGAGAGGCCTGCGATACACACTGCCTCTGTCTGCCTGCCGCCGGGCAGACTTAGGGAAGACCAGACGCTTAATCGGTGAAACAAATCCCTAAATAAAGAGTTACAGGTTTATATGAGGGCAGAGATGGTAAAAAGGGCAGTCCAGTTAAGGTTCTAACAGAGGAAAGATTCACCAAACTTGTAGAATATTCATATTTTTTACATTGTCTCAGTTAATGTTTTAATACTAATGGAAAGCAGCAGCTGCACTTTACTTTTCATTATAAATGGACTAACAAAATGCTCCACACTCACTTACTTATTTACCCAGTTACTCTTCTCATATGCACTTACCAACTAGAAGACACAAAGCTTTCAGTGACAATATATGAAGGGTTTAGTAGTTTTCTTTCGGTGTAGTAAAGTGTTAAGAGCACCTTTTAAACTCCTGTATCATGGAAAGGTATTTCACTGGTCTATAAGGGTTTATTTCACAGTTTTGTTCCCCTAATTTAGTCCCACTTGGATTCATGGACTCTTGGCCACGGATGGTTGTAATGTGATCTCCTTTTCGGTAGGAGATTTTAGAAAGCTGTTCCACTCAGACAAGCTTTGGAATAAATCTTCATTACTGACTTTAACAGTAAAAGTAGTTAACAGGGTCAGATATTTGTAGGTCCATTATAGTGACACCATGCCTTATTACAGATTTCATGCTTCATGCTCTGATATCTGCCTCATTTAAACTGTATTTTCCAAACTTTTATCACTTTTATCACTTTTTTAAACTTAATTCAGTTTGTTTTTCAATAAATCACCTATGCATTGTTCTTATCATCATTTTGAAGTACTGGCATATCATATCAAATTCAGTTCATGCATTTATATGTAAAACCTGTACATTAGTATTTGTATTTTTTAGAATTTCAAACTTATATGGAATTCTATACAGTTATATATTTTTAAAAAGTGCATTTCCTGAAGAAAATTCAGAATGGTTGCACTACTGAGGGGTTCCCACTTCCAGGCAGTCATTAAGCTGCTGTTATGTGGCTGCTATGGTGTTGTGTAGTTGCAATGTGGTTGCAATTGGATCCCAGGCAGGTGTTGCCATGTGCTTGGCTTGATATGGTGTTGCTAGGTGGGTGCTATGGTATCCCATTTGGTTGTTGGTGGTGTTGCTAAGTGATTTCTAGGTGGCTGCTATAGTTTTAATGGCTGGTTGCTATAGTGTTGCTAGCTGGTTGTTATGGTGTTGCTAGGTAGTTGCTATATCCCCCATAACATGTTCCTGCGCTCTTCCTAACCCCTTGTGTTTTTCCCTCCTTTCTGTTTTCATTCTCTCTCTTTCTCATGTATTGAGATTCCCGGGTCCAAATGTTCCATCCCGGTACTGCCTGACCTGGCTCTGCAATACCCTGCTGCCCGCTGTCCTGCTTTTTCCTCACCTCACTGCATGACTTTGCTTTTGACTGTTTATCTGCATGGACTTTATCATTCACACGATTTCATCTAGAATGGCTTGACGCCTCATTTACCTTTTTTTTTTTTTATTCAGTTTCATTTTATTGTTGTTTTTATTCTTGTTTTGCTTTTTATTATTATCCGTTATCAACCTGAGGAGGATGGGTTTGCCTTTTGAGTCTTAATTCTTCTCAAAGTTTCTTCCTCTTGACTCGAGGAACTTTTTCCTTGCCACTGTTGCCACATTGTGGCATTCGAAGGGTGCCAAAACTTGTGCACCCCATTCATTCCTTGGGTAACTGCAAATATCAGTTGCAATGCGGAAACCATGCGGGACACGCAGTCAAAAATGGGAATAAAAAGAAAATGGAAAAGGAATAATAATAATAATAATAATAATAATAATAATAAATAACAACATGCAATGCACAACCAAAATAATATGTATAATATTAAAATACAAACTATTATATGATATGAAGTGCATTAGGTCAAATTTGTTGACTCATAATAAAATGGCTGAGCCATTATAAAAAGACCCATGATGCATGTGGTTCCCATTATTGATACACACCTGTTGGATAGTGCAGCTTTTAAACATTTCTGAGCCTTTCCTTTAAAGGATGTTCAGCATTCCTCAGAATAGGCCCTCCATTTTAAATGTGTTTGAAATAAGTCGAACTGGCACCGATATATTCAGTGAGGCAGGAAAACTCAATGGCCATGTCAAAAATATTTCAAATTAATGCTAATGCCGGTCTGACCCTTCAGTGATTCTGCATTCACTTCAGTTTAGCCCTAAGGATGGCCATTAGCTTTGGCTATTTCAAGAGCTACTCTTGCACAGGTCCACGCAATGCTAAACATCAGCAGAGTGCCTGAAGCCCCCGCTGTGACATCATCAGAGAGACAGCTGTCAGAGAGCAGAGACGTCTCCTGCGGAGCAGCACAGATGAGATAACACATGCCCCATTAGCAACCTGCTGATTTACATGTGTATGCATGTGTGTGTGTGTATGGGAGAGCACGAGTGAAGTGAGACAGAGCGTGTAAATGTGTGAAACCCCTCTGACATGCCTGTCAGTGAGTGTGTGAGTATGTGCTCACAGTTTACAGTACATGTGAAGTGGTTAATGCGTCGGCGTCTGCGTAAAATTGTGTTTTTGTGTGCACATGCAGGCATGCATCAATCAATCAAGCCTGTGTGTAACAGGAGCATTACTATATTGGAGGCATTTGGGGGGCCTGCCCAACAGTCTCTGGTTTTAATCAGATTTTCAGTTAGTGGGAGCTCTGCGGATAAAAACGCCTTGCTGATGAGGTCAACAGAGAATGACCAGACTGGTTCAAGCTGACAGAAAGGCTATCAGAACCCAAGTCAGCACTCTGTACAGTTGTGGTGAGCAGAAGCGTATCTCAGAATGCACATCACATCCAAGCTTGAGCACCCCATTCATTCCTTGGGTAACTGCAAATATCAGTTGCAATGCGGAAACCATGCGGGACACGCAGTCAAAAATGGGAATAAAAAGAAAATGGAAAAGGAATAATAATAATAATAATAATAATAATAATAATAAATAACAAAATGCAATGCACAACCAAAATAATATGTATAATATTAAAATACAAACTATTATATGATATGAAGTGCATTAGGTCAAATTCGCTGACTCATAATAAAATGGCTGAGCCATTATAAAAAGACCCATGATGCATGTGGTTCCCATTATTGATACACACCTGTTGGATAGTGCAGCTTTTAAACATTTCAGGCAGGTGGTCTACACACAGCAGAACACCATGTTGGGTTCCACTTCTGTCAGCCAAGAACAGAAAGCTGAGGCTGCAGTGGGCACAGACTCACCAAAACTGGATAGTTGAAGACTGGAAAAATGTAGCCTGGACTGATGAATCTCAAGTTTTGCTAATGCACACAGATGGTAAGGTCTGAATTTGATGCCAACAGCTTGAATCCATGAACCTATCTCTAAAAGTCTCTAAAACTGGCTATGAACATGACTCCATCAGAGCATCTATGGAAATTGCAACGTTCTCTGACCAATAGACCCTACAGCGAATAGTGAGGACAGCTGAGAAGATCATCAGAGTCTCCATCATGGACATATACTCCGTGAACTGCGTCCACAAAGCTACCGGCATTATGGACGACCCCACTCATCCCTCATACAAACTCTTATCACTGCCAGAGTCTACAACAGCTTCTACCCCCAAACTATCAGGCTTCTTAACACACAAATACTGAGCTAAGACCTTCTCTCACCTCACACACACCCACACACATAATGCACACTCACACACATCTCTACTGATGCTCTCACCATGTGCCTACTTGCACACCAATCAGGTTATTTGCTGCTAAATACTAGATACATAAGAGCTGCTCTCTTCTGCTTTAGTTACTGCTGTGTTCCCGTATGTTATAAGCTGACTGAGTATACCTGTATGTCATAGCACCTTACATACCTCTGCACCTTATCCCCACCACACACGTTCGGTTCAGAGTGCTGTGTTGGTGCTGCACTGTCCTGTCTGCTCACTGTGTCTAATATCTGTTGTGTTTATGGTATTTGTTGTGTTATTCCGATTCCATGTTTGCTCTTTATGTATCTGGACTGTATTGCTTCGGGTCATGTTGCACCATGTAGTCCTGGAGGGACATCATTTCGCTTATACTCAGATGGAATGACAATGAAAGCCTTTTGACTTGACTTGACTTGACTATGAAGATTAGACCAGATTACATTCATTTTTTAATGATGATGGTGGTTTGCCTGGGATTTAATGCTTGCTGCCTACCTCCCTTAAGGACAAATTCTGCCCAAGTCTCAGTGTGTTTAGATCTATTTTGTGTGTCTAAGTGTGTGTCTGTTCAACTGTAAATGAATCAGAGCTAAATTAGCAGAAAGAAAAAACACTCTATCATAATCAGAACTCATTTCTATCATTACAGCTAAATAAACATCCAATTTTCATGTTTAATTAATATGCTTTTCTCTGTGACAAAACTGGCTGTGCAGTGTGATAGCGCTGGAAGGAGGGCAGCTGATGAAATAAATGAATGTTTTTTGAGCTTCTATTGAAAATGAAACAGTTATTTTAGGCTCAGATCTCAGCAAAGTGAGCGCCAGTCCTGGCCATTTTAGGCTTAATTCATTTTTGTTCTTGAATCACACACTGCTGATGGAATGTGGGGTGTTGTTTAGCACACGCTCTCTGCTTTGATTAGTGCTAAATGAGACAGAGACTATGCTACTTAGCTTCTATGATATTCAGACTGCAGACGTTTATATTGATTAGCTCCTTCTCCTTTGGGGCCGTTCACACCAATAGTTGTGTATATTTAGTGCATATTTCTGTGCAGTATGACTTGGAGAAACAGCAGAGATGGCATTTCTTCATAGCTGTGGTGAATATCTGGGCAGCATAACAGGTAAAATGCAAAGCACCTGGCTATGGTAGCTGTTGAGCTTAAACTAGAGGAGTACCACTGACAGTGGGGTTAGGCTGAGATCAGAAATTAATCTCTCCAGAGTTCGCTTGGAACCGGGCCGTTACAACCTCTTCTCAAGGCTCTTGGGTTTTTGGTCCACATCCAACTGTGATTTCTATATTTACAACTGCCCAAGACATGACTGGGGACAGCATGGCCTACTGTTCCCATACTTTCCCTAATCCCCATACTTTAGGAAGCAGAGGGCTGCCGAAAGGATTTTACAGGAGTCATGGAAGGGGAGTCAGACTTAGAGCTGTCAGGTGATGAAGTGGAGAAGGGCCGGACAGTAGAGCAGGAAGGTGAAAGGTCAGAAGAGGACCTATCAGCTTTCTAGGAAGTTATTTTATTATTCTAGGAATATTTTTTGAGCCCATAAACCAACGGGAGGTGCTCAGCTATGGTCATCTTTCTTGTTTACAAAAACACCACATGAAAATGAAGAAAAAAACATTGCATAACCCCTACGTTCGGAGTTCAATCAAGACCCAGTGTCCACTACAAGGAACATGTTATAAAAAACAAACAAAGGATAATTTTTTTGGTTTTTGCTTTTCACTGTAACATTCACCCACAATAAATAAAAAATCATCTAAAAAATTCAATTATCAGAACCCTTTTTTTCTGGGTCATATGAGGGCATATGGACTGTATGAGCGAAGAAGTGAATAGAAGGTTTCGGACAGTTGACAGTTGACACATACGCTGCAGTCCAAGTGCAGTGAAATGGTATGAAATTATTATTATTATAGTTGACAATATGTTACGCACGAATATACAGGAAAAATGCCAGAGAATAGGAAATTCTGGATAACAAACATCATGCTTGTTTGAAAAGATAACACCCCTCAGAGTGACTCTACCAGTGACTGTCAGTAAATCAGAGAACATGACCTGCACTTTTAAGAGGTCTAAAAAACCTTCACTTCATGTTCTGCACCAATTCTATTGACCAGTTCTTCACACTTCCACATCTGGAGGCTCTTCTACGGCTTTGCCCAAAGAACCCTCTGAAGCGCCTTTCGATTTAATTGTGTACTCATGTAAAACGCAACCCAAAACAATGATGTCAGCAGCAGAGGAAATGCATGCATCTTGGAGGTGTGTCATAAAACATAAAACATCTCATTTGTTAAAACACACCTAATAGAACAGAAGACCTCCTACCTTTTTGGCCTTCTTGGGTTCATAGTCCATGTCGTCTGGTGTTGTAAGCAAGTATGTTTGTATCTGTGGTCGAGTGCATATGTGTGTGTATGTGTGGGCAGGGCTGGCTTGATCTTCTGTTAGCCCCCTGGAGCCAGGCAGGACGCCTCAGCAAGTGCAGGAAATCAGCTTCCTGTTGGAGAGGAAACTCCACCAGAGAGCCCAATCTAAACTCTCCACCAGCACCTCTATGCTGAGCACTCACAACACACACACACACACACACAAGAGTATGTAGATAGTCAGTGTAGGCAAATTGCTCATGAATGTTTATAGAGCATACACAGGCTAAGCCTATCCCCATACTAAAAGAAATGGGGACACTTTAGTTAAGGCCAGTGTTTTAAATGGACTAGAAAAATAACTTATAGAGCTATTTAAGTATTTCCAAAGGCTTATTTTAACATGTGCCAATTGTTCCAGCATTCCCTGGCATTGATGACCTCAACTTTAACAAAAGAAGCTTTTATGACAAAAGAAGCTTGTTGGTGTTAGCAGTAAAACACAAACCTCAAACACTGACCTTACAGAAACATACCTTGTACTTACCAATATGTCATCTGCTACCATGTTTTACAAGCCATCAAGACCTTTTTTCTTCTTTTGTTTTTTTTTTAAGTTAGCTTTCATTTTAAGAATTACAAATGGTGAATTAAATCTTGAACCGATGAATCAATCACTTAATAAATCACCCTGCTGTTCTCTGTGGAATGTATAAAGATGCTTAGCAGGCCCACCTTTTGTGCCTGCAAGATAAACATGGCAGGAAGGGAAAATCAGCAGGAGCTTCAGCCGCAAGGAGTGTTCAACTGGGAACAGGAACCGAAACAATATCTGCATTTACACTACACTACAATAATCCCTGCTGTCTGCTCGCTGGTGGAGACCATTTGTGGTTGGGTGCTGGTGCTTGTCTACCCTCTGGATCAGCCTTTCCCGCTTTATAAAATCCTCTTAAACCCTTTGTTTTTCCTTCCTTTCTGTTTTCCCATGTATTGAGAAGCCCTGTTCAGAATGTTCTGTCCCAGAACTGCCAGACATGGCTGTCTATTACCCTGCTGCCCATTGCAATGCTGTCCTGCTCTGGACTGATTCATTGATTCATTGATTCTCACCTCATTGCATAGCTGTGCATATGTCTGTTAATGTACCTGCACTCACATTTTTGTCATTTATGGCTTGATGTCACATTAGCCATAGCTCTTATTTCTCTGCCCTCCATAAATTCCTCTCAGTACTAACTTTCTCTTTTTACCTTCTCCGAGTAAATGGCCACCCAGCCCGACCTGCTGGAAGATTGCCCACTGAGGTCCCCTCTACCTGCGTCAAACCAGCTGCCACCTACCGGTCCAACCAGCAGGCCCCCCACCCACCACCACCTATAGCAGACCAGCGGCTCATCCGCCTACCACTGCTACCTTAATGACCATGTTAAAACCTAAATGGACTCGTAACTATCTGCCACTATTAATATCGCCACTATTAACTATCTGTTGTATCTGGTTTGGTCATTTTTATCATTAATGTTTAAATAGTTTTGGTTTTGGTTTTGGTTCCTCCCAAGGTTTCTTCCTCCAGCTCTGAGGGAGTTTTTCCTTGCCACTGTCGCTGTTGGCTTGCTCACTGGGGGTCTTTGATCCTTCATGTCTTACATTATTTCTTCTTTCTTCTTTGTCTCTGTCTTTTATTAATTACTAATTATGTAAAGCTGCTTTGTGACACCAACAGTTGTAAAAAGCTATACAAATAAATCTGACTTGACTTGACTTATTTCACTATTTCACTTATTCTTGTTGTTCTGTTAGTGGTTCTGCTAACCAGACCAGAGGAGGATGGGTTTCCTTTTTGAGTCTAGGTTCCATTCAAGGTATTTCTTCTCCATTTCTTCTCCATTTTTCTTGCCACTGTCACCCTTGGCTTGCTAAAAGGAGGCCGGATCTCTGTGGAGCTGCTTTTTGACAATATAATCCTGATATTCAAGTTGCATGAGGTGATCAGGTGAACAGGGTCTCAGAGTGGTGGAAAGCGTTCTCCTTTACCACCTTAATAATAAAAAAAAAACAATTAAGGGAGTCTTTTTAAAAACCCACCCTGTATTTCTGCCTTGTGCCCAATCATTCCAGGGAAGCCCTAGACCTACCATGTCCCTGACCAGGACAAAGTGGATGGTGTTTATCCCTCCAGTAGAGGAGAGTGTGGTAATGCTAACTAGATAACTAGAAAACTTCTAAAAGACTCTCATATTTAAAGACAATTTGTCATTATTCACAGATGGTTTTGCCAAGACTGAGAACTTGCGGGGTCACTATTTGCAAGACTATAAATAGATTCCTTTTATTTTTACCCAATAATAATTGGGTCCTGGTTGGGTCCTGATCCTGGTGTAAATTTACAAGAAACTATTGAACAAAGAAGCAAAAACCGAAGCAGCAGTTCGGTCAGGGGGAAAAACTGCCTCAAAACAAAGAAAATATTAAAAACGGTTCATTTTATTGGAGCGTTAAAACGAGAGCTATCCTGACCATCCTACACCAAATGATTGAGATGACGAGAGCACACTGCAACTTTAGCAAGCAAATGTGTGATTTTATTCTGACATTGGAAATTTGTCTGCGACAGTGAAATTGCTTAAAGACATTTGGTGTAAGACCGGCATAAGTTGAACTATATCCAAGAGAATGTGTGACAAAAATCAAACTAATGCATACAGCACAGGTTCAGGCGTGGCATCAGCTGAATCTCAAATAGAGAACCATATATGAGGTCCAAAAAGCGTGGTCTTTTGGCTTGAACTGCTTTTCTTTATTACAACATTCTGAGCAAACTGTTGTGCTGAAGATCAGCAGTTCTAGGAATACTCTAACCAGTCCTTCTGCCATCAGCAATGACCCTACACTCAAATTGCTGCTGGCCAGTATCTGATTTTATGCAGTGTACTGCTGCCACGCAATTGGCTGACTAAAGAATTGCATGAAAGATTAGGTGTGTTCGTGGACATCCCTTGTCTAGTCCCTGTGGAGAGGTACTGTCAATAGAATAAGACTCTCTTGAGAAGATAAACATGAACCCACTGGCACCATGCCTAATGCCAGGCATGGGCTAGAGGGGTATAAAACCCTCCAGCATTGAGCTATAGAGCAGTGGAACTGTGTTCTCTGGAGTGATGGATGGCGCTCCATTCAATAATTTTCGGATGAGTTGGGTATGAATTGTTTGGTAGTCATCCAACATCCTGTCCTTACGAACTTTCTTGTCACTGAATGCAATCTAATCCTCACAACAGTGCTCCAAAACCTGTAGAGACAGTTACTCCAACAACAGCAGGATAAACCCTTTTCTTAAGCAGGTGTCCTAATACTTTTGCCCATATAGTGTATACATCTTGGATCTCCATTTCATTTGTGATGCTTTTTACATAATTGCATAAATGCATTTTTTTTACATAATCTGAATTTGTCACAATTTCTTTTTCTTTTTTTTTTTTTTACTTTATATTGTGTCAGAATTTCATGTTGAATGGACCAATAAGTAAAAGTATTCAGATGATATATATATATATATATATTGTATTTTATCATATTAAATATTTGCCCAGGGCAGTGTACTGAGTCCTCTGTTGTTCACCCTGCTGACTCATGACTGTGTTGCGAAACACAGTTCTAACAGCATCATAAAGTTCGCCGATGATACAACTGTGCTGGGTCTCATCAGCAAAGGCGACGAGTCAGCATACAGAGAGGAGGTGCAGCAGCTGACAGACTGGTGTACAGTCAACAACCTTCACTGGAATGTAGAGAAGACCAAGGAAATGGTTGTTGACTTCAGGTAATCAAGACCGGACCACTCTCCGCTTAACATCAACGGCTCCTCTGTGGAGATCGTTACGAGCACCAAGTTCCTTGGTGTCCACCTAGCGGAGAACCTCACCTGGTCCCTGAACACCAGCTCTACAGCCAAGAAAGCCCAACAGCGTCTCTACTTCCTCCGGAAGCTGAGAAAGGCCCGTCTCCCTCCACCCATCCTCACCCTCTTCTATAGGGGAACCATAGAGAGCATCCTAAGCAGCTGCATCACTGCCTGGTTTGGGACCTGCACAGCCTCTGACCGCAAGTCCCTCCAACGCATTGTGAGGACAGATGAGAGGATCATCGGAGTCTCTCTCCCCTCCGTCATGGACATTTACACCACCTGCTGCATCTGCAAAGCAACCAGCATTGTGGATGACTCCACCCACCCTTCACACAGACTGTTCTCCCTCCTGCCATCAGGAAGAAGGTACCGCAGCATCCGGTCCAACACGACCAGACTCTGCAACAGCTTCTTCCCCCAAGCCATCAGACTCCTCAACACAACTCAACTTCTGAACTGATATCTTTCTGGTACATGTACACTCTCCCTCTCTCTCTCTCTCTCTCTCTCTCCAACCATTTACCCCAGGAAAAAAGGGGAAGCATTTTTGCACAAAGTCATTGCACAAATAACTTTACTTTACTACCTCACTGGACTCTATTTATTACACATTGCACAATTTGCACACTACCGTCAATTATTTATTATTCTCTGGTCTGTACTGTGTTGTGTTGTCTGTCCGCACTTGTTTGTTTGTGTTGCACTTGTGTCTTGTATGCACTGTCTATGTTGCACCATGGTCCTGGAGGAACGTTGTTTCGTTTCACTGTGTACTCTGTATGTAGTTGAAATGACAATAAAACCCACTTGACTTGACTTGACTTGACTTGGAAAATAGCCCAAGAACAGAGCAGTGTTTTGCTGCAGTTCCTAAAGACAGCCACTGGGGGGCAGTGTATGATTGGCGCAGCAGTAAAGAGGGGCGTGGCACCTCAGTGCAGAGTCACCCTGTGGTGGGGAGGGGGGGGAGTACTGAGCACCTACTTTTAGACTGAATAAACACAAGCTGCCTCTGTTTCTACTGTCTGTATATCTGCTGGACTCAGAAGGATGTGAATACAGTGGGTTCCTTGCAAGGGTTTAGTGCTTTATGGGGTCTAGAACTGGCCATATATTACATCACAATATGCTTTTCTGAGTATATGACAGATATTTTCAGTAGTTCCAAAGCACCGAGCAACTACATCCAGTCCAGTCCTGGATTCAGTACAGAGCTGTAAATCATCTCTATTCCAGCTTCCCAAGACATTTGACAGCCTATGACTTCTTAATGACTGAGCGAGTTTATTTGAAATCATTTAACTGTGAGGGCAGTGGTTCCCAATCCATTTTTATGTTTTTCCTGCTTTGAGAAACCTAAATCAGCTCATACAGCTTGAAGAATAAGCTGTCGCCTGAATTTAGCTTAGCGCTTCTTTAGCGCTTAAGTGAGGCCTTATCGGCTACACTGCTTGAAAGTGAACTAATCCCACAAAATCAGAAACTGAGCTGGGAAGAGATGAGCAAGTGTGTAAGGGTGAGGCTGTTTACATTGTGCATTGATGTGGTGATCAGATCACAATCAGATTTCATTGGACCACATCAAAAGTGGGGCCTAAACCCAGGGTGGGGTGTAAACCTAGGACACATTGTGGTCAAATGGCTCCAGACCCAAAGTGAAAACATCTAAGCAGATCTCAATAATATTTCCCTAGAATTCTGTCTTCCAACCCCCTTTGTACACGACAATGCTACATAGCATGGTAGAGGACTATGTCCTTTCATCCCTTAAGTAGTGGATGCACAAATTAATGCACTTATGTAAAATAACAATGTTACTTTCAGTGGTGCAAAATACTGAGTGACTCTACTTCCATTTCTAATGAAACTATCATGGTTTGTCGAACAGTTTAAATCTGCCACCAGAGAAGTAACATCATGTGCTAGTTCACGCTGCACGTAGTAGAACCTTGCACTCAGTGTGCTACCATGTTTTTTATTGTAAGATGTGTGAGACTTCATTCTTGTTGGATACACTGTGTTTTTCCTGAGTGATCATCTGAGAATATGTGAGAATACAGAGAACATGCAAAACGCACTATTAGGGTAGGTACGCTTAAACATTTATTTAATAAGTGATGTGACACCTGTAGAACGTTGAATTTGTATGGTTTTGTGGGAGCCGTAGTGGTTTAGGAGTATTGCCCCCCCCCCCTTCCGTCTCTCTCTGTTGCCGTCCCGTGTGCAATAAGAGACTCAGATGCTGTTTTTTTTTTTATCTCTGTTCCTTATCTGTTCGTTCCTATTGGATTAATAAACAATTATTTCACATGAGATCATGGTAGATCATGGGAGTAGATGTAACAAACTGTCTCAACTGTCTGTTCAAATGAAATGTAAAGACACCTGGGTCAGTCTTATATTTTGTACCGAACCGCGAGGTCCAATCTGCGGTGTAAACCGACCTGTGTACAATTTGATTTGTGAACCATTACGCCCTTACTGATTATTGTTTAGTTTTCAGTCAGATCAGTGGTAAAGTGATATGTGACAGCGTATATTCATATTAATGTGTTTCTATGAGTTTGGGCTTTGTTAGATCACATACATTACATATCAAATACATGCAACAGCATTAGTGAGGCATCATGCTATGAATGGAAAAAAGTGGCTCAACTTGTGGGTCATCAGAAAGAGGTTACTAAAAAGTATTATTTTGGAAGATTTATACTTTACTCAAATATCTTTATAGTAAACACTTGTGCTTTCACTCAATTACATTCCCAAAAGAAGTAAAGAAGTAAACACAAATGTTACTGCTGCATATCCATATAAAAAATGTATATCTTCTAATAGAATAGAAGATATTTCTGGGTTTTCTCATGTTAATTAGCTGAGTTTCTGCAAATTCTAATTTATTTTGATTAAAACATTAATACCTATGCTAATTTGCCTTTATTCACAAACTAGTACCCATTAGTCACCCACCATCAAATAAAGAACCACCCACGAAAAGTTGTTTACTTACTTTTCAAGAGTTCTTCAAGGTTTCTTCAGTAAATGCAAAGGTTCCATATAGATGCGGAATACGTAAATACGCTAATTTTCCAAGTGTGCAGTAACTTAGTGATCCATTTATATGCTTGAATGGTTCTTGACCTGGTAAAGAGGAATCTTTGGACTTGTGGTAAACCTTCTGTAGTTTGCTCTACATAGAACCTTTTAAAAAGTGTCTATGTTCTACCAAAAAGGGTCCCAAAGAATACTTTTTTTAGTATTGTATCCATTCTCTTTTATGCTTTATGCTGAGTGTATTTGAGTGTGTTAAAATATACATTTTGATCTTTGCTAGAGTACTTTATTGGCTCCATACTTTAACTTGGTTACCTCCTTGGTTATTTTCATTGTTATATTGCAAAGGGCTTTTTATCCCAGACCAGTTGACTGTAGAAAACATGGACAGCGCAACGCCTCCCAAAAGTGAAGCAACCACAAGTATAGTGCCTCTGCTGGCTGCTTGCAGTATGATGGGTAGCTCTGCCCTTCGCTGTTTGTTTCAATGACAAAACAGCCCGTTTTCCATCTCAGTTTTGTCCTGTCTTTTCATCTCCAGTGTCTATTGTCCCCCAGAAATATTTAAAACATTATCCTGCTGTATTGTAAAAAGGAGGGGTTACACAGGACCTGCATCATGCCCTTTCTGTTCAATACATGGAGTAGCTGGGTGGTAGTGGAACTTTTACAATTAAAACATTACACCTATCAGACAAACTGAGAATCTAGGGGGAAAATCTGCTTGGCCTCTGAGCTGTAAGTTCAATGAAGACGGTCTGAGACGCGCTTGGTCTTGGAGAAGGTGGCGTGTCTCACAAATGAGTAGGCGAGTCTGCCTCTGGTCTCTACTGGGCGACACTTTTGGATTTATTTGTGTAGAACAGAAGGGAATGGAAATCAAGAAAGCAGCTATACAGAGCCTATAGGCTACAGTTGAGGTAGCCTGCATGTCTTGGCTGCTACACCATAAAAGGCTGTTGCAAAGTGTAGTACCCTTCGTATAGAGCACAGAAATGCAGCTTATGTGTAGGGCGATTTGGAGGACGCCACTGATGTACCTCGTTTACCCACAGTTCTCTGTGCAGATACAATACTTGAAAAAGGGGGGGAAACAGCACAACGAAATGATGGACAATGAAAGCAAAGTGATGAGAGCAAAGTTTGTTTAAAAATGTTAGTTTTTATAATTTTTATAATTAATTTCCTTTGGGGTGACTCAACACACAGCCTGGTTAGACTGTTTCTTTTGGGTGACCAATTGGCTACTAAAAAAGGACATTTCATAGGACTGTCCTACCAAGAACCTGCCCTACCCCGGCTACAGCCTAGGCTTTTGAACACAGTTATCCTGCTGTGGTATTTATGAGTTTACATCAATCTTTTTTACACATATTTTTCAGATATTCTGATCCTTTACTTGTGGAGTTTATTGACTTGTGAACCCCTTAAGGCACAGTATACTCACCTATCCAGACATGACTCCACCACTGGGGCCCATAAATACATTGTGCATTGAGGTGGTTGAACCACTGTAGAAATATCAATACTTCAATACTTCTTTTTTTGAGAACTAATTCTCACATTCTCACAGATATCAACACTGCTTTCATCAAGCCGTCAACTGACTGCATTTTTCATGAAGCGTACTGTTTCTATGATGCTGAAGGAAAGACTACCAAACAAATTGCAGAGCATATGGCATGTATATGAACCTGTATATGCATGTGCAAAAGGTGTCTGTACTGAGTACTGAGTCATTGCCTACTAGGTGTACAGCAGGCCTTAAAGTTTTCAGTGGGAAAGTGTATGTACATTGTGTGTGTGTGTGAAGAGGAGGGTGCTCTTGACCCTGGGGCTCGCAGTAAGTGGGCTACAGGAGTGGAACTAATGACGGGTCAGCTCTCTGGAGAGGTGAGCTACTCGAACGCTCTTCACGAATGGGAAACCAACAGAGCTCAGCTTAACCAGTCTACAGTTACCACAGCAACCCGCCGAAATATGTGCCTCCGAATGGCTGCATGTCTGTGGACAGAACGTCAAATTCAGCTCTCCACCAGAAAGGCTGGAGTGATGTCACTGGTAATTACCCTCTATTGCTCTAGGTGCCGCGCCGCCATCCCATTCATTTTTGATGCAGACTCACCCATCAGCTAATGTCGCGGAACAGTCTGCCGCCCAGTTGATTATTCTCCAATTTTAGCAACTCCCAAAAAAACTTTGAGAAGAGGAGAAAGGCTGGGATAGAAGGGCAAAACTCGGTCGGTCTGTATTCCACCCTGTTTGGTCCTTAGCTTTTATGTACTGA
Source organism: Salminus brasiliensis (assembly GCF_030463535.1). NCBI lineage: Eukaryota > Metazoa > Chordata > Actinopteri > Characiformes > Bryconidae > Salminus > Salminus brasiliensis. The sequence continues at coordinate 14,848,885 of NC_132891.1, forward strand.
TGACCAAATGATGCAGGCTAGGGTTACAACACAAAGTGGCAACCCAGTTTACATAGTTTAACCCAAATGTAGTCAATCAGCTAGGTTTGGTGTCTGAAGTTTGCTTCTACAGATCTGCACTGCAGCAATGAGGCTAATGTAGCTAACAAGTACAGGAAAGGATGTGGGAAGTGGGGGGCGCTGAGGGGGCTCTCCCAGATTTTATAACCTGTGCAGAATACAGACACTGTACAGTGGTATGCAAATATTTGGAGACCCATAGTCAAATCCCTTGCTTTATTAATCATGTAACCTAACTGCCAATAGTCAGCTATAGCAACATGCTTAGTGATGGGGGGAGAGGGAGGGCCATCCTACCAACTTAACCTCACATCTCTTGACAATAGGGCCAACACTCAGGGACCAATATTTCTCCCAACTGCACAGGAGGCCTCGGATTACTTACAGCCTGTACCCCCACACAGTCCACACAGAGGCGTAAAGATCTCTTTATGGCCAAAGCAGCTGATGTGCTGGTTAGCAGAGGCAGCAGCATCACGCTGTGAGACATTCAGACATACATTGCTCTGAAATCCACCACCTTCATCCTTACAACGCTGCATGTCAAATGCTTCCTGTTATTCAAATCAAACGCCACCCTGCAACAGAACCTGTGCTTCACAAAGTAGGAAGAGAAGAACCTTGGTTAAAAAAAAAGAAAGAACCAAACAACACAACGTCTTGTTTTCTCTTTTTTTCCCCATGGCTGTCGACACAGCCGTTTTTACTACGACAAACTTTTTTCCAACTACATTTTGATCATAGCGTATTTTTTTTTCTTCGTATGTACTTTTCTGCTTTTTTTATCCTTACAGATAAACAATGCAGTATGATCAAGACCAACTGAACATACAGACAACCCAAAAAACATTCATACCAACACACTGGCACCATTCCAATATACTGTATACATATAACAAAAAGATTATATGTATACATGAATATATTATAAGAAGAACTGTATCATGGCCACAGAGTAATAAAAAATAAATCTAATAAATAGATTAATAAATAAATCAATTACTTGTTTAAGGAAAATGGATGATTCAACTGGCTACTCTCACCATTCACAGAAGCAAAGTAATACACAACTGGTACTGTTTTCAAGTCACTATAACAATAAAGATTGAGACCAGTACAGCTCAGGGAACCCAGGGATGTCCTAGGCTGAGCTGATTGGCCAATTCCTCTAGCCTTTAACATGTCTCTTCTGCAGTCTCCCACCTATCATCATTAAATTCCTCATCTTCGCCACCAAATCATCTTGGCATTTCTCTTTTAAGAACAGTACTTAGCGCTGGCTTCGTGGCACTGATCTTTACTTAAATGTCATTCCCATTAAACTCTAACCTCATTCATGTTCCTCTTGTGCCCTATCAGAGACCCTCTCAGAACAGGCGATTGTTGCCAGGTAATGGCAGTGTCCCGTGCCCCATGCATGCACAGGTCCAACATTGTAGCACCAACCATGTTCTGGGACTCCATCTCCCAGTGTTGCCCACTTGCTTTGCTCTCAGTCCTGTCTCTACACATCAAGGGACGCGTTCCGAGACAGAGAGTCACAAGAGGAGCCCCCCTGGTAGCGGGATGTCTAACTTGCACTACACAGTAGTCTCGTACTCTGTGACCTCTTTAGGGCTGCTGAGGCTGCGGTACTGGATCCGTGGCGTCACTGGAGACGTGTTCTCTAGCACCAAGATGGTCTTCCTCAACCTGCGGTCGATGAAGTGTGCATCCCAGGCAGGGTAGTTCTTCCTGGGAAGGTCAATGCGGATCACTGGACCCTCTGTTTTGGGTGTTCGGGGGGAAGGTACTAGAGGCACACTCGGTGGCCTCACCTGAAACACGGGCAAGCAACTGTCCCGGTCCCCAATCCCAGGCTCTCTCTCCCCACCCGTAGTCCTCTGTAGAGTTCTCGGGGGACTAGTGATCACATCAGGTTGGGGCAGAGGCGTCCCAAGGTCCATGCCCCCTAAACCAATGACCCCCATCCCTTCCTCTACACAGCTCCACTGAGTCCCAAGGATAGGGCCATCTGGATGGAGCAGGCAGTAGTAGACGAACATGAAGAAGGTTCCCAGAGCGTAGCTGCACACTACCACGCACACAATAATAAGGGCATAGAAGTCTGACGTTTGCGGGCCCCGGTAGATATACCAGGCTGCCGTGAGTGCAGCATTCTCCACCAGGATTACGCAGTAGTAGACACCCAGGCGGAAGCGTGCCGGACCCTCCTTGACGTTGAACCAGCAGAAGATGTAGATGATGCCCACCACCATGTTGTAGATGATCTCCTCCCACTTGGACATGCAGAAGTCTGTCTCGCCCTGGATTATCCAGAAGGTCATGGCGCACCAGTGTGCCACAATGAAGATGCCGAAGTAGAGCTGGAAGACAGAGGCGAAGAGTGCGAAGGCGATGGTGCGTGCACCGATGGTAAACAGGTGCCAGAGCATCTGCACAATCACTGCCTTGTAGGACATGGGGAGCTTGTCGTCACGAGAGTCACGGAGAACCTTCTGGTAGGAGGCGATCATCCAGGCCAAGGAGACCAAAGAGGCAGAGGCGGAGAGACCTGCAAGAGCAAGACAGAGAGAGAGAGAGAGAAAGAGAGAGAGAGAGAGAGAGGATAAGCAACCTTTGTACATGAGATACACAATATGGACAAAAGTATTGGGACATCTGCTCATTCATTGTGTCTTCCCAAAAATCGAGGGCATTGAAAAAGAGATTTTAGATTCTAGAGCATTGTTGTGAGAATTTGATTGCATTTAGTGATAAGATCATTAGGGAGGTCAGAAAGTTGGATATTTACTACCCCACCTCACCCCCAACTCCCCAAACCCTCCATAAAAGTATTGGATGGAGCACCATCCATCATTCTAGAGAACACAGTTCCACTGCACCACAGCTCAAAGCTAAAGGGGCTTTATACCCCTCTAGCCCACACCTGACATTAGGCATAGTGCCAATATTGTCATGTTTATCTGCTCCAAAGAGTCTTGGACTATTATATTGGCAATACCTCTCTACAGGGACTGCACAAGCTGTGTGTGTGCATTAGCACATCTGTGTCAGCAATGGGTGCCAGACAAAAATGCATCTGTAGAGGCAGAATTGAAACCCTGCTGTCTTATAACAATGTTTTTTTTTATTCATAGTTTGAATCACTACATCCAAATATAGTTAATATGGGCAAACGTATAGGGACACTCTTCTTAATCATTGAATTCAGGTGTCTCATTCAGTCCTATAGGTGTATAAAATCAAGCACTTGCATTTTGCCTTTACAAAAGTGGAAGCGTTAATGAGCAACAGCAACTCCACGTAAAGTTACAGGGTAGGGGCACAGAGTGCTGAGGCTCATAGTGTATAAAAGTCTCCAACGCTCTGCTGACTCAATAACTCCAGACCTGCTGTTAGAACTGCAGAGGAGGGACCAACTCCATATTAATGCCTGTGGATTTCGAGTGAACTGTCAAAAGCTACTGGAGGTGTAATGTGTAGTCCCAATACTTTTGTCCACACTGTGTATATCAGTGTGTAGTACTTCCACATAACACGTTTATTAGGATTCTTAAAACTCACCTCAAGAGACTCGAATGACCAGTACAAACTACTGAATTACATCTCAGGGTCAAGTTAAAAAAAAAAAAAAAGTCTGCTGTACACCAACTGGTCTGAAACGCAATTGGGAGGCCACAAATTTGAGTCTGCACCCCTCACACACTACTCACTACCCAATTCTTTCTCCAACTGCCAACTCCGACTGACTCCAACTGCCGACTCGAACAGTTTAATGCACTCTCATGGAACAACTTTTTGTTTATTTCACAACATTTAAATGCAAGGATCAGCTAATAATTTTAAACTTCGACCAGAGTTTTTTTTATATATATATATATATATATGACCGCAATGACCCACTATTTGCCCAAAAGTTTGTGGACACCTGCTAATCCGGATCTTCCAAAAATGAAGGGGGATTAAAAAGGATTTGGTTCAGCAACAAGAGCCTTAGTGAGGTCAGGTACTGATGTTGGTGTGATCAGTTTGGGATCACAAGTGACAACTTCAACACAGATTCACAGATCCAAGTTCTGTGACATTTCATGACCCTTCATGACTTTAAAACACAACATACACCTGTAGTGCCATAAAAAAAGTCTATGTCACAAATGATGTGACTAATTATGTGCTGTGTAATGAAACAGGACAGTGTTTTCAAGGACTGATGATTTCCATGATATATTCGGAAAACCTTACTGTTTATCTCAATAACAAAAATGTATTACAATAACATATGGTCATATTTTCCACCTTTAGGTTGGACGGTGGTGATTCAACTGTATATCGTGACTGAATTCAGGTAACTCAACTGAACTGAGGTGAATTTAAAGTTGTTATAATGCACTGAAGAATAGTAATCAAATCAAATGACGAATGAGTTCAGAGAGAGATCCACACCCCTAATTAGAGGTTGGAAAGAGTTTCAGAACACCAAGGATGGCGCTTTCTCCACGCAAGCTCACCCTAATCAAGACGCGCTCTCTTCAGTTCATTAAATATGCTGTGAAAGAGTTGATTACCATCACAGTTGTATCACTCTAAAAGTATGATCTGTCCGGCGGCACTAAATATAAAACCTAATCAGAATCATTACGAAAAAAATACATTTGCGCATTCTCGGAGCTCCACCCCTCAACTTTTAATTAGATCTGTGATTCATTGCTAATTGGACATGTGGCTGAATTATTAATGGAAGGACGATGAATAATTCATGCATTAAATGATGACTCTCGCTGCTTGTGGTTCATGACACACGAATCTGTGAAAATGTCCTGCTCTTCGAGCGATATTTGAAGTGGTGGTTCAGAAAAGGCTCGTAACTCTTCAGAAGTGTTGCGCAACATTACAAACACACGTTAGATTGATATGCAAGGCTCTTGCTCAAGCGCAGAGGGACAGCGGGGACGCCAACATTCAGAGCGGAAAATCATGATGTGTTTGTCATGTTTGATTCTCTTGCTTTAAGGCTTAAGTTATATTTCAGAGGAGCTGTAGCACCTGCAGAGACAATACAGCATAACTGTGTTTAGTAAATGCCTGGGATAGTGCCTCCCAGGAGCTCTCTCTCTCACACACACACATATACACACACTGTTTATTGGCTTGACAGACAGATGCTTTATATTTTGTTTACAGGTACCCTGGGGTATGCAAGGGAGTGAACAGGTGAAACAGGTGTGTGTGTGTGTGTGTGTGAGTGAGAGATGGAGCGAGAAGTGAGCTCTATCTGGAGGGCTTCCATAGAGCTGATGGTATCACAGAGATCAGCTCTTTTATACAGTCTGTTCGTCTGTTTACCTGCAATTCCCTGCAGACATTCTTTGTTCTATTGCTCTTGTCCCTTGCTATCAACACACACACACACACACACATACATACATAAACACACCCTTGCTGGCTTTTCTTCGAGAGCTACTGCCACTGACTTCTCTATTCTGACTCTTTCTGTATAGCTCTATACCCTCCTCAACCAAAAAATAACATAATATTGGAGAGACTGATGGTCCCAACAACATGAGCCTGTTTCTTAGGATTTGGTCCTCACATGTCTACACACTAGCCCACAAACATACGCACTTACACCAGGGGCATATAGCGTCATAGGTCGCACCTGAGGGGGCCTAGGCCACCCACCTTGGAAGCTAAGCCTATCTATCTATTAAGATTTCTGCGTTCTCACAGCTGTTTTTATTGAATGCAAACATGTAAACACGGTATGAGCCTGCTCGACCAATCCTCCTGACTGTGGTGACAGAACTTCCTGAGACCCGGACTTTTGCTCGGGATTAGTAGAACCTGACGAGTATAAAAACTAAAAGCAGTCTTTGTACAGGAAGTATGAGGCCAAAGGGCCAAAGTTTTCAAAAGTGAAGTATCATTGTGCAGAGAAGCAGAAATGTAATGTCCCCATATGAGGACACAGGGTCTCAAGAGGTTAAGTGAGTTCAAGTTTATGAAAGAACTGCAAGAATATCACAGTTATCAGTCATATACCTTAAGGCCGTCATCCAAAAAATCAAGACCATTGTTTTTAATGGAGGTCCCGACACAGCTGAGGGCTCTGAGTGCTGTTCCATTACTCATTAAATTAAAGTCAAACGATACCACATACATTTATACATCATAACTTAATTACATCATAACATCATAACTAATAATTTACAAGAAATGCAAGAATCCCAAAATTTCAAAAGACAGTTTTCATTTGGAATAGGCTGTACAGCTAATGTACGATGAGGAGAAGCTGATGTGGGCCAACAATATCTCACCAAGTTTATAAATAAAGCAATGCATGGCATTTTCACACACAAATTTATATAAAGTAGCTCCTGTCCGTGTTTCGCACATATTTTATGATTCACAAATAGCTCCCATCCAGTGCTGTTTTGCCAAATCCACACAACCTAGCCTTTCATATACTCGAACTTAGAAAACAGTTCTGTTTCTCTCTGTTCTGAGGCCTCAAAAAGCAAATAATGGATGGAAAATTCTTGCAGAAGCTGTAAGCATTTCACATTCTACTCTGACTGTGGTTAAGGTCAGGGTAAGTGGTTGTGGTTAAGGTTAGGGTTAGGTTATGGTTAGGTTTAGCCTATGTTAAGGATAGAATTATGTTTAGGTGTAGGTTCAGGTACTTAAATTCCATTGGTCATTAAGTCACACATATACAAATTCCTGTTGAGACCAGGCTGAGTGGGGAAATACCCAGAACGTCATGCCACTAGTCATCATCTTAAACTTGAGCTTGAGGTCAGTTTGAACCTGTACAGGAGCTCGCGTATCGAATGTTCATTGGCGCTCTTACTTAGGTGCCTCACTGTACCACATCTGCTATGCTACAGCTTTTAGACACCCAGAGCTAGTGCTGGAAAAGATAGGACTTTGGTTAATTAGCTTGTACCCGACACACTGCTGTAAGCTGTCACAGTACTGTAGCTGTGTTTCTCTGAGGTTTTGGAAATGGAGGCCTTTTTTCAAACATCTTCATTAAGTCTTAGTGAAGTAGGCCAGCTGATGGTTAGCATCCTCACTACAGCAATGTCTCTCAATACTTGCTAGTTGGCACACAGATACCCAAAACAGAAAGGAACCTAGACACCTCTCTCATTGTTTTTCTCTTTCACAAAAATAGCCCATTCATGGCTGAACCCATTCTCTCTTTACCTCAGCATTCTTCCTCTCTCTCTCTCCCTCATTTGGAACTCATCCAGATTAGCAGAGCTTCTAATTAGAGTGTACAGATCGCATTAGCTGCCGTTTTCCTGAGCACGCTCTTTGCTTGGGCCTGCACTCTCTGCTCCCGCCACTCTGGTGGAAGGTGGCGCTGATCTTAATGAAATCAGCCAGCAGGACGCCACTGAGATTAGACGAAGCATAAACGAGTGAAACCAGCTGCCAACCAGGTCAAAGACAAAAAAGCATGAACACTGGTTTAGTTACCTACACGCAGATGGTGCATTTTGTTTTAGAGGAAGTGGAGGAAGCTTCAATGAATGCTCAAGGTTAGCTCAGGGATGCCTAATTTTAGCAGGTTGGTAATTCAAACAAGGGTCTTTCTCAATTTAACCAAAAATTAGGGTAAGTGGGAAGTGGTCTTGTGACCAGAAGGTCGCCTTTTCGATTCCCTGTACTGACAGGACACAAAGGAAGTGCCCTTGAAGATGGCACCCAACCTCCAACCGCTGCCTGAGTCTCAGATTCAGTTCTTGCTGCTCACACTTCCACTTCCACATTACAGAACAGACCTGTGTCACATATGACGAAAATGATTGGATTTGGGACACTTCCATCTACTGTGTGAACATAGCCTAGGTACTGACCATGCAAGGAACCCAGACTGTTGTCCTTTTTAAAAGCAATCTTTCTTCATGCATTTTGAATGTGAGATCATCTGGACCTCTGATTCACTGGCAAATTTTAGAAATAATATATGAGGTTGAAAAGGCCTGAGGACGCTCCTTGTATATCTAAGATAAAAATGACATTGTCAGTAACTGGTTAACCCCTTAACACTCCAAGGCTTATTACACACTAAGGTGTATTACTCAGTAACACCCAGGACTTCTGTACAAGCTGGTGGGGATATTCTCTGGTAATAGAGGTTTGTAATAACACTCCTGCCCGACGACAGGCCATAGGCTATTTAAGCATCTCAGATTAGTCATCATACAGAAAGAAGAAAGTGGAAGAACAGGACAGTTCTCTATAAGAAAAGGCAGACACCTTAAACACACATACACCCACCCCATCCCTATTTTCTGTAACGGTCCATTGTCCCCAAGAGTCCCTATAATGTATTAAAATTAATTAGGATGCTCCACTACTTACACAGTCCTGACACTGGCATCATGTTAAACAGTTGTTGCTAATGTTTTCTGCCTGGTTCTGAATGAATCAGCAGCATGTTCTGTTTTGATACGGAGTGATCTTGACAGAGTGCAGACTTGGGATCATATCAGGTGACTAGCTGAAAAACATTCATTTTTTCGTCTGCTTTGGGAAAGTGTTTAAGAGTGGAATTTAGAATCAGGGTGTCTGATTGGCATGCGCTGGCCCTGCTTGGAGGTCCTGACCTAAACGACTGATAGGTCAAGGTCCTCGGAAAGGAAACACATACGCTGCATTTGCAGCACATACACACAATGTAAAGGTCAGTGGGTTACAGCGGGACTGACAGGGGGAGGCACAAACACACACACATAAACAGAAGAAGCAAAGTAAGGCTAGTCATAGAAACAGTCTCTACAGATATAGATGTGGAAATGATCCACACTTTTATTGTGTGTGTGCACATGTGTCTGTGGTCAGCTCCAAAGACCCAATTCCCACTGCACTTGCCATCCAGCCCTACAGAATGGAACACACTGTTATATCATATGACAGTGCACAGTGCAGTGTACATACACTGATCTGTTTTATTCATTAGAGGTAAATCTAAACCTCACACACCTGTAACACTAACCACATTAACCATAAATCTAACACTAATACCCATAAGACCTAACCCTAACCATACTAACCCTAACCATAACAATACTAACCCTAAATGTAACCCTAATAACCTTAAACATAACACTAACCATACTCATCCTAAATATCTGACCCTAATACCCATAAGCCCTAACCTTAACCATAAGTACCTACATCTCTGACCCTAATATCCATACACCCTAACCCTAAACATACTAACCATAGAAATAACAATACTAACCCTAAATTTAACCCTAATTACCATTAACATAACACTAACCATACTAACCCTAAATCTAACCCTAATACCCATAGGCCCTAACCTTAACCATACTAACCCTAAATCTAACCCTAATACCCATAGGCCCTAACCTTAACCATACTAACCCTAATCATAACAATACTAACCCTAAATTAAACTCTAATAACCTTAAACATAACACTAACCATACTAACCCTAAAACCCATAGGCCCTAACCATAACCATACTAACCCTAACCATGACAATACTAACCCTACATTTTACCCTAATATCCATTAGCCCTAAGCCTAACCATAACAATACTAACTCTACATCTAACCCTTATACCCATACTAACCCTAACCATACTAACCCTAAACTTAACTCTAACCCTAATAGCCATAAACATAACACTAACAATACTAACCCTACATCTAACCCTAATACCCATTCTAAAACTAACCATACCCCTAACCATACTAACCCCAAACTTAACCCTAACCCTACTAACTATAAACATAACACTAACTATACGTATCTAACCCTAATACCCATAGGCCCTAACCCTAACCATAACTATACTAACCCTAAATCTAACCCTAATACACATAAGCTCTAACCATAATTCTAACCATACTAACCCTAAACATAACACTAACCATACTAACCCTAACCCTACTAACCATAAACCCTAACCCTCACAACCTAATAAGCCTTAACATTAATAACCATAAACATAACCCGAACTGTACTAACCCTAAATTTAACACTAACCATACTAACCCTAAACCTACTAACCATAAACCTAACCATAATAATACTAACCTTATATTTTACCCTTCTAACCATAAACCTTAACATTAATAACCATAAACATAACCCGAACTGTACTAACCCTAAATATAACTCTAAACCATGCTAACCCTGCCTGTACTAAATTCTAAATTTAACACTAACCATACTAACCCTAACCCTACTAACCATAAACCTTTTCCCAACCATAGTAACCTTAAACCTAACTCTAAACATGCTATTCCTGAATCTAGCCACACTAACCCCACACTAACTTTATCCCAAACCATAACCAATACCAGCCCTAAAACGAATCCTAACCCAAAACACCAGGCGGGACGTTATCTGGTATAGGGTTTTTCTGGTATGCAGTGGTCAGTACCTACCAAAAGTGTCTCAAGAAAGGACAACCAGTGAACCGGTCACATGGTTACAGCCCCCTCCACAATTATTGGCACCCCTGGTTAAGATGTGTTAAAAGTCTACAAATAAATTTCTTTTTTATAGCAGAAGCATAATCTCTCACTGTGAGATTTGTAGAAAAAAATTACCTTTAACTCAAGTCAATAAAAAAAATTCATAAAATGCAGGTTGCCATGTATAATGATATTGAGTAGTATCCCCAGTAGAAAAGCATGTGTTGAGTACACTGTAGGTGCGGTATGCAGTCGCCATGTATCAGGATGTAAAGGAATGCTGCTAACGATCATATGTGTGTGGATTCTCACCCTGCAGGCTGTCATGGATCATAATGCTGAGCTGCAGCCCCAGTTGAAAATCAAATGCATGTGAGTGTGAGTGTGTGTACACTGCAAGTAGTATGCGGTAGTATGCGGTTGCCATGGATCATAATGCTGAGAAATAGCAGCTAAGCCTTGTGTGTGTGTGTGTGTTATACTGCACTACCATTCAGCTGGTAATCAGAGAAGTAGTTGATTAGACTACTAATTTAGAAAAAATTAAGCTTTGTCCACTGGCTTGTATACATATACAGCCCAAGTGTGTGTGTGTGGGGGTGTGTGTGCATGGTCTCACCCTGCAGGGGCAGTATGTGTCTGCTGTGGATCATGATACTGAGCTGCAGCACTAGCTGGGGCGCACTTTTCAGGAAGGCCTCCAGCAGTCTCAGCATGTTGATGTCAGCTGTCTCAAACATCAGGCGCCAGTAGCAGTGGCGGTGACCCGGCTCAGTGTGCCACCGGCTCTGCACACCCAGGTACAGCGTGTGGACATACCTGCACACACATACACACACAGGGCAAGAAAGAAGGTTATTTGGGTTCAGATGCTCACAATAACTGTCAAGAATAGAGAACTGATACATATTTATTCTTTTTTTTCACATTGAAACAAATGGAAACAAGTTGACATTATGTCGATATGCAATGTGCAATGAATGCAAATGTAATTGAGATATCCATGCCCCGCCCACAAACGCCAAACATTCTCTCACTACATCTGGATCCCATTTACAACCCTGTTATTTTGCCTCAGAATGAAACATGCTTTGGGCTAGTACAAAAAATAACGGGCTCTGTTTTTATTGGCTGGTACATTCTGAGCTTTCAATCAATAATTTTTTTTTGTTTGGATGAAACATTCATTCATGCATTTTTCTGTTGAAATGAATACATATAGAAAGTGCAGACCTAAACCTGAGAAGAACCTTTTAAAGGTCTAAAAAACCTTTACTTGATGTTAAAGCCTTTTACCAATTTAAAGGTTCTTCACACTTACACATCTCTAAAACATGTATTTATTTATGTATCTATTTAATATGAAGTTCGACAAATTTTATATTTAATATGATTACAGTTTGGCAGTATCCACTTTTTTCATACCATCATACTGCCTGAAAGTATTACCATGGTAGACAGTATTACCGTGGATGGGAAGTAGCCTCGGTGGTTCTACGTTTATGTGGCTTCTGTACAATCTCATCCTACGTTACATCACAAACCTTTAAATTACACAGTTCAGTTTGCTCAAAGGGTGACAAACTAAATTAACAAGCATAATTTTGAACCAATCATTCAATAAATGTTAAACTGTAGGTCTGAAAATGCTCTGAATCAGGAGAGAGAAGCTGGTTAGCATTAGCTCACCACAGAACAAATTCAAGTCTGGCTGACTGAAACACCAGTTTAGACGGGAATGACTGAGACTGAGCGACTGCTGTTGAAAGGACAGCTTTCCCCCCCCTGTTGTTTTAGATCTGCAGTCTTCGCTTAGCTAGCTTACAGATCCACCAAGTATTAGCTATCTAGGCTTAGAGACATTAGATACCAGGCTAAACACTGCAGCACAGGCCGTGTTCCAGCTAACTGGGGCTCAAATCACACACCTTCAGAGGATAAAGCCTTGTATCTGAGAGCACAACGTTGAGTACATAGTCTTAGGAGTGTTCTCGATTGTTTTCAGACACATTTACTAGACCGTTTCATCCAGATTTGCTTGCTTTCCCTTTTAAAAGAACTCGGCATGTCTCTAAACTCGCAAGTACGGTGGGCTTGGCTTTTTACCACATGACATCAATAATCAGTGATCTCCCACAGAGCTCGCACCCTGTGGCTCTCTTAAATGCATATGGGGAATGATCTTCTATGGCCATGTACTAGATATACACAGAGGTTTCACACATCAGACATGCCAGAAGGTACAGCAGCAAATCCTTTCTACACTGCAGACTTCTAAGGGTTAAAGTGAGCAGGAAGCTGAATAGACGTGACAGCAGTGCAGCGACTCTTAACCTGTCAGCAGCGTTTAGAGAGCGAGATGAGAAGATGACAATCTGATCTCTTTCATTCACACATGCATACACACACTTACACACACACACACATGCACATGATAGTCCTGTAGCTCAGCCCCACAGAATGTGTTGTGGAGGAGTAGAGTCTGTCTGTGTCTCTCTCTCTCTCTCTCTCTCTCTCTGTCTCTGTCGCTCTCTCTTTCTAGTCTAATGTTGTTGAACCAGCTTCAGGGAGGGTGCATTATCTAAAAGGCTGCAGAAAAGGCACTGTGCCATCCTCTCAGCTGATAGGCTGCAGCGAAAGGAACTCTGGGCCATGCCTAGCGCCTGATAGGCCTGCTGGAGAAGATTCAGTTTCATGCTACTCTCTGATAGGCTAAAGAGTTTAGGGGAAACTGGGCTTGCATGGTACTCTGGGAGATTTTAAAGTGATCCTTTGCCAGGCAGTGCTAGTTGATTCTACTGCATGTGTGTGTGTGTGTATGTGTGTATGTGTGTCAGCTCACATAACAGGCCTCTAAGTGCATTGTCTAACGCCTCAGAACAAGAACATTTCACATTAAAACAGCCAAAACACTGAGCTGAAGTGTGTGTGTGTGTGTGTGTGTGTGTGTGTGTGTGTGTGTGTGCTGAGTTGTTCACAGGCCTGCGTGGTAGGATGGGCATTGAGCCAGCAACTCTCTCTCCATCCTGGATGAAAAGACTGCATTAATCATGAGGTCTCCCCTGCTCGCAGGGCATAAGTGGTTTGAAGTAGTAAATCGGCAGAAATGCGAACAAACAGACAGAGACATGATCTAGTTTCTCCAGGCCTGTGTCTCAATGACACCCACTTTTAGAGCCAGTCAGCGTCTAGAGTGACCAGTGAGTCATAACAGTGGTGCTGAAATCCAACCACGGAAAAAACTGAAACTGCTTTTAATAGGTGGAGAAAGGCATCACCATCATTGCCACCATTGCCAAAACCAAAAACCTTACTCTGGATGTGCACCAACCAGCCACAACATTAGCACCACTGATATGACTGACTGACAATTCACTGACATGAACTGAATAACCCTGATTATCTCCTTAGAATAGGCAGGCTAGCATTAGTCAGCAAGGGACAAGGGACTGTGTTGAAGCTAATATTTGAATGTTGTGGATGCAGGACAAATGGAAAAGCGTAATTATCTGAGTTACTTTGTCAAGGGTCAGACAGTGATAATTAGATGACTAGGTCAAAGCATCTCAAAAACAGCAGGTCTTGTGAGGTGTTCCCAGGTTGCAGTGGTTAGTATCTACCAAAAGAAAACTTATTCATGCTAATGGTAAATGAAAAAATAGTCCATCTAGCCCATCCCACAGGTACTTTTTGGGTGTTAAGATTGTCATGTAAAAGTTAGGGTTTGGAATTGGTCTGTTTTACAGTGTTGGTTTACTTCCATGTACCAGGCTTTTAAACTATTCAACAAAGCAAAGGTGCAAAATATACGTTCATGCCAAAAGTCATGGGACAGGAACTAGTATTGTGTAGGACTTTAGCCTGGCAAAGTGCAGTAACTCGATGTGGCATTAATTCCACAAGTGGATGGACGATGTCTGGAGAAATGTTGAGCCATCTGGACAACCACCCACAGCTTTGTGGTATTTGTAGGTGCAAGATCTTGAATGCGAATGGACCTCTCCACCACTTCACAGAAATGCTTGATTGGGCTTATGTTGGGAGAACATGCAGGCCACACTATTCATCTGAACTCCTTAAACCACATCTGGACAACTTGGGTCTGATGTATTATACTGCTGGAATATCCCATCATTGTGGGGCTACATACAGTCCTTGAAGGGCTGCAAATGGTCAACAAGCAGTGAAACGTGAGCACCGGTTGTGTTTTGACGTACCAGTGGATCCAACTCATACTATGAGAATACACCCCACAGCAGTATGAAACTACCACCAGCCTACACAGTGCCTTGTTGACTATTAGGCTCCATGGCCCCCAGTTCTCTAGGGTCCAGTTAGCAACCTTATAAGCCCAGGTGAGGAACTGTGTCCGTTGTCGTGGTGTTAACAGAGGCACTCTGGTGGATCTTCAGCTCTCATATACAATGGAATCTAAAGAACGCTGCACTGACCTGTGTCGCTCAGGGTTTTATTGTCAACACTTGTCAACAGCAGCTGCACTGAGCTGTCTGATACTCGTCGATCTGAGGCCATACAGGTGGATTCTGTAGGACTGCACAGAAAGGGTATGAAAATTAATACAGGTAATAAAACCAGTTAATTACTTTTTCTGTAAGTAATTCTGGACCATTTCTATTGCTCCATTCATCATGAAATGTTCCCATTCCTGTCAGCAATAATATTAATATAGATCTGAAAAATGTCCAGTGAGTTGTTCTTTAGAAAACTACATTTTAAGAGTTCTTGACCTGTCTGGACCAGCTAGTAGATCCTAGACATTAACAACAAATAAACAAACAAACAAACAAACAAACAAACAGATCAGACATGGCCTGACTGGCGCCTCTATTCCGCAGTCCATGAGCTGTAGCATAATGTGAGAAGCCGACAAGCATTGTTAGAGAACTTTAATTAGACATTATTGATTCTTCCATAACAAATCCTGATTATTATTCAGACAGCAGCCTAAGAGGGTACATGCAGACTGGCTTGTCGAGGAAAAACTGTGTTTGTTTTGTTCGTATGTGTGTGTGTCTGTGTTTGCCATGTGCACTAATTGTGACCTCTGTCCCCACTGGGTAATATGGAGAGCGTTTCAGGCTGAGTCACTATCATTTCCCTCTCACGCTGAGCAGTTCCCAAAACAAACAAACAAACAAACAAACAAACAAACCAAACTCTTATTATCATCCACTTTTGCTGTGCATTCTTTTAATGTACCATGCGAGACATGCTGTATTCAGCAGATTGCTGACTGGGAACTGGCTTCTTCTGCAAACACCAGCAGGCTTATTAGAGCCACCAAGGACTTACCCAGAAACACCCCTTCAGGCAAATCACTAGAATTTGTAAACTCATTGAAGTCACAGTTATCGCCAGTGATCACAAAAGCGTGGTGTAACTCCATAATAACTCCTTCTCATTCATACCTCATTAAAACGTGCAGAGAACCTCTGTCGGAACTGTGACTTGTAAGCTTTCAAGCCATTAGCATGTTTGTGTTTATGACTAGAGGAGGAGATATTTTGTTTAGATTAGATTAGGAATTGGATGAAAAACTATTGGTGTGCATTTTTGCATTTGACAGCCAAGAACCTGCATAGCCACTACCAGCTGTATACCCTGTATATCCACTACTAGCTGTATACCCTGTATACGTACTACTAGCTGCATACCCAGCATATGCACTACTAATTGTAATTAATTGTACCTGGGATGCCCACTACTAGCTGTATGCTCAGTATACACACTACCAGATATATACCCTGTATAGTCACTACTAGCTATATACCATGTAAGTCCACTACTATCGGTATAGTCAGTGTACCCAATACTAGTTGTATATCCTTTATACCCACTACTAGCTGCATACCCAGTATACCCACTACTAATTGTATAGCTGGTATACTTTTTACTAGTTGTACCCGGTGTGCTTATTACAAGCTGTATACCCTGAATACCCACAACTAGCTGTATGCCCAGTATACACACAACTAGCTGCATACGTACTATGTAATTAAATATGTAGTACCTTTGGATAGTGACGCAAAAAAAAAAGAAAAAAAAAGAAGCAGGACCAATAAATAAAGGACCAATAGATAAAGGACCAATATCCTACACTTGTCTTGTTTTTTTATTTAGAATTGATTAACATGACCATTTCCCAACCTCTGTTAGTCCCTTTAAATGAAACTGGCTGCTTCTTGTCACTGTTCCCTTAAACCTGACATATGAATATGGTCTGTATTCTGACTGGCTGATCAGTCCAGGCAGAAATGTTTAAAATAAACTGTCAAGTTCTGATTGAAATCTTCAGGCGTGGAAAAGATAAACTATGGCAACGTTTTTTCAGATGTCTAGATCCTGTGGAAGGCTGCAAAGACACATTTGCTTCCTGACAACCAGGAAGGGCGCAAATTGTTTTTCTCCCTCCACTTTTCTGCTAGAATGGCTGCGTTACAGACTACCCGGAATAACAACACTCATCACTTCCACGTGAATCGGTGGGGAACCTGACGAATTCAAACTGGACTAATTTTTGCAGCTTCGTTTCCATGCATGAACTGTTGGAATATAAAAGTGAACAGAGGATTTAGAAAATTAGCATTTTTCATCAAAAGTAACAGATTCAAAGTTATGCTCCACTGACCTGTATTAGGGAGAACAGTGCTGCTATCGCTGCTACTGTGGGTTTGTAACTCTGGTGAAGCGGACAGGGAAACGCTAGTAACAAGAGCGCAGCGCTGCATAACCTGAGTAATAGTCATAGAAAATTGTGTAATATTATTGTATCGTGTCAGTCCATGTGATTCTTTTACCTTCAGTGATGGTTCTGTACCTCTCAGCTTAACACCACTACATGCCAGTGAGCTACCACACATGTAGGAGACTGTGGTTTGATTCCCAGTCTGGGTGACTATGCAGTGCAACACCAATAAGAGTCCTTTGGCAAAACTCCTAACACTACATTAACCCACCAAAGATTTCCGACTACTGCAACTCTCTTCTGGCTGGTCTCCCTCTGCGCGCCATCAGGCCCCTGCAACTTATTCAGAACACAGTGGCACGGGTCATCTTCAACGTTTCTAAATTCAGCCATGTCACTCCACTGCTGCGTTCTCTTAACTGGCTTCCTGTAGCTGCTTCCCGCATCAGATTCAAAACCCTGACGCTGGCCTACAAAGCCAAGAACGGACCAAGTACGGCTCGGCTAGCAAAGTACTTTTGTAAGTCGCTCTGAATAAGAGTGTCTGCTAAATGCCTTAAATGTAAATGTATTTTCCACTTTGGATCCACAGGCTTGGATCCAAAAGACACCTCTAAGCTTGGATGCTACTAAATACAAAAGTCACTATGGAGACCTTACTGTAGATGCTGGATTCGTTTGTTTTGTGGATGTAATTTACAGTGAAGTGAAAACAGTTTCGCTCAGTGCTGGGCTTCTTCTGCCCAGCATGGCGCTTCTGTCCAGCCTGGGGCTTCGTCTGTGAAGCTGCAGCTGGTCGCTACTGGGGAATTCCCAGGTGTTTAACGTCAGAGTCTTATTAGGCAAATGTTTTTTATGAATCACTGCGAAAAGGATTTGACAAGCACTTCCATATGTCCCTCATAGCTCTGATGGTGGCATGCTTGAGGTCCAAAGATATCCCTCTCTGTTAGGAAAGCAGCCTGGAGAAGCTGACCTACTTTGACGATGCGAGACTGTCAAAGGCGGAGGCGATGAGGAGGGAGATAGTGAAGCACTGCCAGGGTAATGTGCTTGGGCCTGAGCAACAATTACACATTGTTCTCTTAAACAATAAAACCAATTAGCCAAGCAGAAACATGCTAAAATATGCATTAGTGCTAAAAACTCATCATTTTTCACAGTGAGTGAAGATCAGTAAGGCCTTCTCATCTGTGTGGAACATTTACTTTTGGTGGCCCACGAAGCAAGACCACGTCAAATACACTACATAGCATTTTCATCTTCAGATAAGAAGACAGGTGGGTCTTTGTAAGGATATTTGAGAATGTTGTCAGGTAAGCTCTTGAGTTTCAGGACTGCATTAGATCCAAAGAATCTAGACTCTCAACCCTTAAGGGCCTGCATGTAGGCTCTTAATTTAGTTCTTTACTCTCATAAATTACACAACCTACATGGTTCATAGGTACTGAATTCACAACTATGTATGGATTATATTCCTTTTTTAAATGAATATTCACCATTACTCCTGCATTTTAAATAAGATGGTTCAATGGACTAGATTTACTATTGTTTCACTGTATATTTTATGATAAAATTGTTTATTAATCAAATTCAAATCCCTCTTCAATCCACATACACCAGTGTGGTATTGTGGCATGGCTTTTGACACTTTTTCAGTGTATGCTGTATACCATGAGGGACATAGGAGGGTTGGCAAGTGCACAGGTAGACTGAACCACAGTGAAACGAACTGAGCTATAGTGCCTACAAGGTTTACCAGCAAGTTACCAACACAGTGGACAGTAAGTTTGCATGTGGTGACCATATGTCCTCTTTTTTCTCTTTTATCCTATTTTTGGGAAGTAAAGAAATTGCCTGGGTGTACCACAATTTCATAGCTGTGTAAAATGCTGTCTCTTTGCCATAAGATGTATATATGTACCTGCATCTCAATGCAACATTTGGTTAAACTATCTTCCAGAGGGAGAGAGAGAGAGAGCAGGAGATTGTTTAACAAGAGCAGCACATGGCACTTGACCACATGTATGGTTTTAATTTATTGGCACCCCCGTTAAGATCTGGTCACTTCATGCATCTTGAGTATCAGGATTATATCTGGATAAAGACAAGCCACGTAAAAAGTGTAAATGCACCCAAAGCGAATTTCACTGAGACTCATTTGAGCCACATCCTATAGCGGTGTAAATGCATCTGTCTCTCCACAACACATTTAACCACCAGTAATAATTGCTGCACAACAAGCTAATTTGCATATTCCATCCCACACAGAGTTCAGAGTTCAGTTCTGACTAACTGGAGACTCAATAGTACTCTTCCCTCTCTCCCGACACTGGGAGGGTGAGGACTGCCTCCTCCTGCATGTCACCATCTCTTGGACGAAAACACGCTTGGAGGAAAGCACCAGGTAGCCAGCTCTGATGCATCAGCTAGCAGACTCCCATGCCGTCCAGCATCATACTGAAGTTATGTTGGGAGAGAGAGAGAGAGCTTCTACCCACCCAGAGAGAGGAATACCAGTTGTGCTCTCTTGGGCTCCGGCTGCTGATGGCAGACAGCATGACCTGATATTTGAAAACCAGAGACACATTTGACTACCAAATGTAAATGCATGTGGCTAAAATCAGGATACGGTCCAGATACACGTGTAAACAGGGGCTGACGTGGTTTCAAATCAATGCTCAAATTAATGTCACACGCACAGTTATAGCCTGACTGACACATCAGGAAGACTGAACAGCGTCTAGTGAAAGTTTTCTTATGTTTTTTGTTTTGGCATGACAATAAAATGTGGAAAGTAGAGAAAGTAAAACTACATTTTCATTGGTCTTGGTTAATAAACTCACACACACATTGCCATGGTCCTACATTGCCTACTTGAAGCACTCCGGCCACAACATCTCAACCACGGCGGATGTGTCACCGGTGTGTCCCCAGAGTTCTCTTTTTTGAAAACTAAAATATGATAACCATACTTTACATGAAGCCAGCTTCATAAATCTCAACAGTAATGGCCTTGCGCCATGCAAAATGTGCTCCACTGCATTAATATCCTATTCATAAAGTTACGGTGGTCACAGTAATTCTATATGTGATTTCAGTAATATCCGATAAAATGCAGCATATTAATGAGCTCATGCATATTAATGACCACTGCCCAGTGCCCGTCTGAGTGTCCTGAAGGACTGTAAATCGCAGAATCAAAGCCACAGGTTCTAATAAAAAAAGCGAAAACAGTGTTTGGTAAAATCCAGCAACCAATAGCAGAAAAAGACTGATGTTGAGTAAACAGACTATATTAATGGTATCAAATGCAACTTCTATCCATAGTCAAAAAAAAAACAAGACAAAAACATGAAACAGAGCACACACAGATTTAGTTTTTAACACAAACATGAAGGCACTATCTTTGTGGCTTTAATTATCTTAAATCATGACAGAGCAGCAGAATTATCTCTCCTCTATCTAGATCTCTTTTTTCTGTACTGCCAGTTCCCAGGAAAGCGATAAAACCCCCCGTTAAACTGCTGTTAATCCTTGTTTGTGAATCAGCAGATGTCTTACCATGATGCTGTTTCCTCCTAACGTCACGGTACATCTGCCAGTGTGTTTTAGGAATCTGGCCCGTAGTGTTTTAAAGGCCCATCAGTGCTGCTGTGCCTGATAGACTTGTACCAGTGCATCCGACATGCCACTACTACTATCTTGGTGTCACTGCTAAGATTAGACCAATAGCCGAATAATGTCTGTTGAGCGGAGGCCCTACAGGGGTCCTTTCCCACTGACTGAATTGGGGGGGGGGGGGGGGGGGGGGTACTGGAGGACTGATCAGCATAAGAGCTGCAGTCAATAACTGTAAATCTACAGCAGCCGTCAAACTGTACTAAATTCAGAGGGCATGATGGATTCAAGTAAAACTGTATGTTGAACTTTTTACTTTGTAGTGAATTATTTCTTGTCTTGTGTTGTGATTGGTTGGCTTTGTGTTATTTAGTATAATCATTAAGTATAAGCTGTTTTCCTAGCATTTTATCACTCCTCACAAAGCTTTTCACAGCAGTTGCCAGTGACAACTTGTGGAAATCTAGGCCTGTTTTTACACTAGTCGTCCAATTTTGCTCTGAACACGAAAACCAGCAATAGACTGGCTACTCTTTGAGAGTAGCACTTCTCTCCAGTTAAGCTTCAGTCGCATGAAATCATTTCCGCTCCAAACAACTATAGCTGAAGCAATCTGACATTGTACAGTGTTACAGCACTTAAAGCAGCTGTGCATTTCCCAAGTAACAGATCCAAACAGAAGTGGATTCAAAGCACTGTCTTTTGTGTGTGTGTGTGTGTGTGTGTGCTGTGGAGAGTAGGATAAGGCTTCGCTACATTTCCTGGGCAGCCTTCCACAGCCTTTCCAGGTGAGGTGTAACAGTGTGATTTATCTGGTGCTCGCTGTGTGGAACTTATTTACTCTTACAGTGTGAGCTTCAGGTAGGATAAACATGGCTAATGAAAATGAGCCAAAACTGGCCTGAAAAAAATCATGATCAGTGCATCCATAGTTATTAACCAATCCCATTACTTACAGCAGTACATTACTAACCTTTTATTTAAGGTCAAAAAGGTTAAAATAATCGCCAAAGATTGGCTGCAGTTGTATAGTTTAAATAACATCTTCCACTGGATAGCAGTTGCAATTAAAATGATTCAACCCTGGGCTCAGAGTGGTCCACTAGATCAAGGCTCTGCCACTGTGAGCCAAGGATCACTGGTTCAACTCCTGAGTGATGCTGCCTGCCATCAGCAGCCAAAGTTTGAGAGAGCACAACTGGCCCTGCTCTCAACAGATGAGTAGATGGCTCGCTCTCTTGCCACATGAATTCAGAGGGATGCCGGCCGGCACGGGCATTTGCCAGCTAATGCATCAGAGCTGGGTACCTGATACTTTGGTTGCCCAGTGACATTGAATCTGCGACAATTCAAAAGGTGTAGACATCCTGAACTAGCAAGTCAGCCTTATCTTTGAGTTCCTGGACCCCTGGTGTTTGCTAACCAGCCACACAACCTGCACCACCTTCTGCCCACCAGTCTAGAACCCATTCAACCTCAGTTCCGCAGGTTCTGGAACCAGAGCTCTAGTCATTAAGAAGATTAATGCTAACACTGAGCATGAATAAGGACAGGGGGCAGGCCCACCTAGAACTCTCTCTCTGTCTCTCTTTCTCTCTCTCTCTCATGCCACACACACACACCCCACACACTATACCCAAGATACTTGATTGCATTTGAGGCAGGGCCTGCTCGCTGAGCACTACTCTGGCTCTGGCTGGAATGCGCTGTGTAAGGGGGAAGCTCATTAACTTGTCCAAATACGGCTAATTATTCAAAATGCGCTGCTCCAACAGCCAGAGAGGACACAGCTGGGCCGGCTGGTGCAGGTGAAACAGCTGTCTATCTGCTTAGCTGTCTTTCTTTCATTCATTCATTCATTCACTTTACTTACTCACTCAGTTTGAACAGTTCTCCTAATTTAATGAGCAATAAAGCAAGTAATAAAGAAAGAACATCTTGTAATCAACAGTTCTGTGGACAGAAACGTCTTGTTGATGAGGTAAGTCAATGTGCAGACTGGCTGGAGCTGACAGAAATGCTACCATAACGCAGATAATTGAACTTTTACAAGGGTGGGGTGTTCCATTTCTGTCAGTCATGAACAGAAAGCTGAGGCTGCAGTGGGCACAGGTTCACCAAAAACCT
Organism: Salminus brasiliensis; assembly: GCF_030463535.1. Taxonomy (NCBI): domain Eukaryota; kingdom Metazoa; phylum Chordata; class Actinopteri; order Characiformes; family Bryconidae; genus Salminus; species Salminus brasiliensis. The sequence continues at coordinate 14,871,866 of NC_132891.1, forward strand.
GACAGTTGAAGACTGGACAAATGCAGCCCGATGTGAATCTGGATTTCTGTGAGGCACCAATAGCATGAATTAACCCAACCTGCCATGTGTCAACAATCCAGGCTGGTGGAGGTGATGTATACCAGTCATCCGTAGAATGTTAATGACTATTGGAGTATTGTTGCTGACCATGTGCATCCCTTCATGACCACATGGTTTCATTAAAATCCCAATATGATCAGTGCTCATCAGGGACCTTTGCAGTCACTGGACTTGTATCCAAAGCAAAACATTTGGAATATGGCAAATAAAAGTGCTTCTGAAAATCTGCAGCGTATATTAACCAGGGTTATGCAGTGGCGGAATAAATGTAAAGGTGTTATATAGTCATTATATGAAAATAAAATAAAAAAACAATGACTGTAATCTGCTTAGGGCTGCACAATATATTGTTTCAGCATCGACATCGTGATGTGTGAATGCGTAATAGTCCCATCGCAGGATGTGCAATGTAACGTAAGGCATATTAAACACACCATGCTACAACTGTTCTCATTTTCCATTACAGATCTACCATTTTCTTATATACACAGAGTGCATTAATAATATCCTGACATGCTGGGTCACTGATGTTTGGACAAATCTAGTGAAAAGTCCTTTTAAAATATTGCAATATATGCATTTTAAAACTAAGATGACTACTAGCAAGGATTACATTACAGGGATGTCAAACATAAGGCCCGATAAAAATTCTAATCCGGACCAATAAGTAAATTCAGAATCCATGTTCTCAACAGCAACTATGAGTTAATAGAAATCAACCCTCCCAAGATCAGACTGAGACTGACCTACAGTCACGAATAGGGAGACAGTCAGACTCTACAACATAGCCAGTCAGAATCTCTATTTTAGCTGTGGGCGGGACAACAAAGAGTCAAAGTCAGAGACAGAACTAATCAGAATCTCCATTTCAGGGAAACGGTGGGACTTCTCCCAAATAGTAAAGCCAGTGTGAGCTCCGATTCAGCGACAGAACTGTCCCAGCTTAGGAATCCGGTAAATGGTTTTACTGTGAGTCATAAACTAATATTAATACACAGTTTATGTTCCAGCATGTGGAAGTTCCTAATGTCCATCGGCACTATGGTACTACTATGGTACAACAAGACCTCATGGTCTACAGAAATGTTAGATAGCACAGTTAAAGCTTTAAATAAACCTGCAGGGCTGTAAAAAACACTGAACACGGGCACTGTTCGTAAATAGGTTAATTGGGACATGCTATATCTATACAGCTCTGACAGAGGCTCTGTGTAGAGCTGACAATTCATACGTTAGGTTTTTCATTTCAATTTGAATATACAGCTTTAAAAGGACAAGTAATCAGATTATGGTACTTTAATATAGTAATCCTTTGCATTACATTACAATTATATTTTTAACCATGACATTAACACTGTGTGTGTGTATAAATCTGACTGTATTGAAACACTTATTATTGATATTTACAGTGTCCTAGACAATCCTACATCTCTTGTTCTCTTTTTTTTAAACAAAAGTACAAGAAAGAAAATCATGCCATTAGTAGCAAACAAAGCACTTAGCCTTGGCACCAGGCCATAAATGCTAAGTCTAGTTACTCAGGAGGCCTTTTAAAAGGCTTCAAAAGAAGCAGGGTGTGCTTCTTAGGGGGGGCAGGTTAAAGGGGCCCCAGGAAAGCTAAATCCATGCTTTAATTAGGTTTATCTGGCTCTTGTGGGCACACAGTATACCTCTACAGTGTTCGCCCCATTAATACTGTTCCAATAGCTTGTAAATAACTGGCATGTTCTGCCCTAATATTTCTCCCCTGTGTAATCTGGGAGGTAAGCATTACCCTCACCAATCACAAGGCTGGTGTGGTTTGTTCCTCCCACACAACTTTAATAAAACTATAAAAACATCCTCACCGTTTCTTTCTGTTCAGTTCATGGCACTTAGCAAGCTAAAGATAAGTAGCAGGCTAAAGCTAATCCACTACCAATCCAGTATAACCAACAGCTAGCAAGCTTGAACATCAGTCTGTCCGCTGTTCGTTTGTTCATTTGTTCATTCACTTTGCTGTTCGTCCATTCGTTCTATCATCTCATTGCCTGTTTGTCCAACTAGCCACTGACTTGCATTCCGTCACTGGCCTGCCAAAACCTTGTATCTCTTTTTTTCCCCATTTTTATTTTTATTATTTGAATCTGGCTGTTGTTAAAATTGAATGACAAAAGGACTAATGGAAATGCTCCAAATGACTTGAAACAAAATGTTTTCACATTGACTTCCATTCCAAATGTATTTTCTCTTCTCTTGTAAAGTTAATATTTTGGAGATACAAGGCTTTTTTGCGTGACAACAATGATATGCAGTTTCCCTTATTTCTCTCCCAGGTCGTGCTGTTATAAGACAAGACAACACAACCATATTAAGCATTTTGTGTTGGACACAGATGGAGTTTGGCCTACGCACTACGCACTAGTGATCAAACACACACAGTGTCAGTGAGTACACATGCCCGGAGGGGTGAGCATCCATTGCTGCTGCGCCTGGGGAGCAGAGAAGGTGAAGGGCCTTGCTCACGGGCCCAGCAGTTGCAGCTTGCACCCACAACCCTGTCATCAATAGCCTGGAGCTCTCACCACTGATCCACCAATGTCATTGTATTGTGTTCTGATAAGATTCAATGGAAAAGCATTTGCCGAATCCATAATACAAATCCAAAGTGTTTTCTTTTCTGTGCTTGACAGTAGCTGCGAAGCGTGACAAAATACAGAAGGTTCAAGGTACCATCTGTCTTGTAAACAGACATAAGGTGTTTGGTACAGATTAGTAGACATTTCCTGAGCTGTTATGTTTGTCAGTGTAATCTGTCTTCTCGCTTTTATGATGTAAAACATGCTTATAGAAGTAGCCACTTGGCTCTTGCATAAAAACGTAGCCATTTTGGTCATTACATCTACTCTTTTCCCTCATATACCTGATCTCTCAGAAGCCGTTGCTGTAATTATTTTGATATACAATGAACATGGCCGGTGCAACGATTAAGGCTGAAGACTCAGCAGTGTTATGAACTGCTGCTGTGGAAAACACAACCCACTGACAGTGTTTAGATGGTTATTGCACTGTATCATTGCTTTACTTTAAAAGAACAATAATAAGTGATTACCGATCCAGAGGGTGCTCTATTGGAAACAACAAGCAATAAGTGTTGTGGTAGGTGTCCACGCCATCATGAGCGCTGTGCTTGATCAATGCTCAGCCAACACAAGTTCCCCTTATGTGTGTGTTATGTAGCCATGGAAAACATATCACTGGATAGAAACTGAAGATTTAGCATACCGGTCCTTCGTGAGATAGCATTTTCACAATGGCTTGCTACATGAGCTTGTAGCACCATCTTGAGGGTCAGTTCTGAGTCATTCTGTACTGTCATGCTTGTATCATGATACACTATATGTCCAAATGTTTGTGGACACCACTTCTCAATAAATGCATTCAGCTACTTTGAGTTGCAGCCATTGCAGCTCAACTCAACTCTAGGCTCAGGCTAGAGGGGTATAATGCTATTTGTTGGGGATGACATGGGGTGGTGATCATCCAACATCCTGAGCTCTCTAATTTTCTTGTTGGTGAATGCATTTAAATTCTCACAGCAATGCTCCAAAATGTAGTAGAAAGCCTTCCCTGGACAGTGGAAACTCCAACAAAACCAGTATAAGCACTTTTTTAAATACCCTTGATTTCAGGGGAAACACTGAACGAGCAGACGTCCCAATACTTTTGTCCAAATAGTACATGTATTCTATTGTGAAGTTGCTACTAACACCCAGCTGTACTCACACACTGACATGCACTCATGTGTTGTGTTCCTGTTTTCAAGAAGTGTATTAACACTTAATTAAGCAGCATTCTTTCATTTAGATGTGTCGGGGGGGGGGGGGGCTTCTGATTTGAAGTGTTAAGATAATACTGCAACAGTTGAGTTAATTGGGATAGATGATACAGAAACACTCACACTGGGGATGGGGGTGGGGTGCGTGTGGGGGCAAGTGGAAGAGAGCGAGAGCTTAGTACTCCAGTAGAGGTGGAATTATCTGTGCGGGTTTAACTAAATGAGGGTAATTACCCAGAAAGGAGAGAGAGTCTGAGCAGCCCTCGCCATAGATTAGAGGCTAAACTCAGGTAAGTGGCATTTCCCTCTGAATGACCCGGTTTCAGCTGTAAATTAAGCTCACTAAGCCATTATAGTGTGGCTCCATGGGTAGTAATTTGTGTGCTTGTGTCTGCATATATCTGTACTTATACTGCAGTGTGAAAGTGTGTGTGTGTGTGTGTGTGTGTGTGTGTGTGATACAGAGAGAGGGAGAGAATGCTGTAGAAGTTTGGCAGATGCTGAATAGCGGAACTGCTTGGCTGTGCTGACTGACTGAGATAAAGAGCTCAGGGATTCGGTGCCTTCTGTTATTGATGCATGCAGAGTGTGTGTGTGTGTGTGTGTGCGTGGGCAGTCATATATGTCGTCTGGTCAAACTGTCCACACTTTATAGGAAAACCAGGCTAACCTACAACTGGACACCGAACAGTATTGTTAGCCTTCATCCTTCATGCAGGTAAGGGCAGCACTACAGAATATGTCCAAATATTTGTGGACACCCCTTCTAATGAATGAATTGAGCTACTTTAAGTGGCACCTGTTTCTGACACAGAGGTGCCAATGCACACACACACACATGCAGATGGAGATGGAGCAGATCACCATGAACCTATTGGCACCATGCCTAATACCATGGGTAGGCTAGAGGGGTATAAAGCCCCCCAGCATTGAGCCGTGGAGCAGTGGAACTGTGATCCTGGAATGATGGTGCTCCTGACAGTATTTCTGGTGTGAGTTGGGGAGTTGGGGATGAGGTTGGGTGGTGATCACCCAACATCCTGACCTCACTAACGCTCTTGTAGCTGAATGCAATCAAATCCTTACAGCAATGCTCCAGAATCTAGAAGAAAGCCTTCCCTGGACAGTAGAGACAGTTACTCCAATGAAAGCAGGAAAAGCACTTTTTAAAATACCCATTTGGAAGAACAATGAATGAGTAGGTGTCCCAATACTTTTGTCCATTTAGTGTATTTTTGGGATTGTGATTTTAGTTAAGACTGTGATGTTATAGCATATAACCAGTGTTCCCACTAAGTCTTTAGAAAATTTACTTTATACATTCAGAACCGTTGTTGTGGACGTTTATATCTACAGAATTATGTAAAAATGGACTACAGATGTCATGCAAATCAAATTTGTACATAATAATTCTGAGAATAGCCTTTTCACTTTGCTGTAAAAAAATAGATCTGTCCGGTTAGACACAGCCTCTTTTCTCTAATTATATTCAGTTGGATGCAGATATTTTTATGTATTTAGGTTGGAAAGCTTGTCTGGCTCAAACGACATTCACTAATTAATTCACTGTGCTTAAATCAGTTTACTAGGCTTTTTAGGGACTAATTCAGTCTCTGCTGCAGTTAACAATGCCCTCTTTTCCACTGCAGGGCCAAACGGTTCTGAACACGTAGGGTAACTATCCCAATGGCTTTTCCACACGGCCATGGTTTGGGACGGAAAGCTTATAAATCGAGCTCGGCCTGGTTTTCTCAGCGAGGTTGGCTAACCATACTTGGGGCCACAGAACCCCAAGTCGTGGCCCGACTCACTTAGTGAAAGCTAGTATTACATTGCGAGGCTAATACTTAAAAGCTAACTGCAGGGTTTCTGTATTAAACGTTGATGTGTAACAGCTGTGCTGGACTATGTTCATGATTTTGTGACTGTATATCGTTTCTTATGCCAGGACCACAGCTACAACTATCCAGTAGCACAGTGCTAACTGCATGCCAATGTCGTCACACACTCGCTTCAGTGCGGCCCTCAATGGGGTGGAATGGTACGGTGCGGCCTTAGTACAAAAAATGGAAAAGAGGCCAATGTCAGGGTCATATGTACTGTGTGTTTGTGCAGTATATACAGGAAAGTCAGGTCCTTAAGTAGTTAGTCAGTGACAATTTCTCTAAATTCTCTCATTGGATATGAAATGAAGCAATCAATTAGAGATTTTAGTGTAGGCTTTTAGCTTTTATTCAAGGGGATTTGCAAAATAGCAAAACAGCAAAATCATTGGTGTGGCACAACAGATAACACCACTACCTGCCATTAAGCTACCACACCATGTTGGAGACTGGGGTTCAATTCCTGGTCTGGGTGGCTATGCTGCGCTACACCAATAAGAGTCCTTGGGCAAGTCTTATAACACTGCATTGGCCCTCCTCTATAATACGAGTAACCTTGTAAGTTGCTCTGGATAAGAGTGTCAGATAAATGTAATGTAAAATATTGCATTCAGGAATTACAGCCATTTTTACAAGGTCCTTTCATTTTCACAAGCTCAAAAGTAAATGGACAAAAGTCAATAGACAATTGACTTATAATCTTTAGATCTACTAAGGTATATCGCTCTAGGTCCTGACACTGTATGAAAATAGAGCTGTGTGTGTGAATGTGACATCACTCCAAATCCCCACTGTAAAACTATCTGATTGTGTAATTAGACACAGATAACTGTCCCCTGCCTGTTTCTCACTACTAGAAACTAACTCCAAAACATTCCATCTCTCTCTCTCTCTTTCTCTCCCTCTCTTTCTCTCTCTCAGTACTCAGTCATCTTGATTCTGACAAAGTAATCATCATCATTCAGCTGTAATGAGAATAAATATGCAGCTAACGACACACTGACATCCCCCCATTACAGTCCATTACAGAGAGAGACAGAGAAAGAGAGGAGCTCATTAAACAGCCATGCCACCTGCATGTCCCTGAGACAGAAAGAGAGAGAGAGAGAGAGAGAGAGAGAGCGCAAGGGGTGGGATTTCGGCCCTCTGCCGCCCAATATCATGAGCCTCTCAGCAACCTGCCCACTGAAGTACACCAAACTAACACTTATTCTATTGATAATTATGTGCCTTGCGGTGCTGTAATTTCCCCTGACATGACAAATCTAAAAGGGCATGGAGAAGCAATTGAGAGATAATTTCTTCAAGGTGATGAAACAAAAGGAGATCGAGAGAGAAGGAGAGAAAGAGAGAAAGAGAGAGAGAGAGAGAGAGAGAGAGAGAGAGAGCATAATGTGCAGTGCAGAGCAGAGCAGAGCGGTAGAGTAGTTTGCCAACCTGTGCTCTTTGAATGACACTAAATACAGCAGGTGCAAACGACTCTGGGAACAGCCGGGATCGCAGCGGAAATAAAGCAAACAGAAGGAGCTTACTGGCACCGAACCCTCTTCTGCAATACTACCAAGTCACACATAGAATACTCCTCATCAGACACGCCATATACTCCAGTCACTCAGACAATATAGCCAATCAGATTCATAATACAGGAAATTGGGCGCATAATATAGCCAATCATAATGTACACAACCCAGTAATTACTTGTGCCTTTACGGCGATATATAAAAAAAACGGGTTATAAAAACAGGCACGTCCGCAGGCCTATGACGTTAGCGCCAAGTGGTGGAGATGAGCGACTAGAAAGGACGATTTAAGAAGGGCCTCAAGCTTTTAATAGTCTGGAAAGTTTCAGCGCTTCAAAGTCATGTCACTTTTGATGGCGCTATCATTCAAACTTATGAAAAAAAGCCATACAAAATCACACATTTATATATCAGAATAGGGGTGGAAAAGACTGAAGATGAAAGAAAGAACAGGAGTCAGCTAAGTTGGCATAGTTTGAAGCTGTGGCCCACCTTCAGCAGCTGAAGGAGGGGCTCTATAGCATCTATAGCCGATAGAGATAGTAGACGATTTCCCTCAGCGATAAAGCTCCACAGCCCATTTCCAGGAGACGCTAGGTTCGGTGGCACTTGCCCAAGAAGCGTAGGCATCATGAAAACACTAACGGGGATGAAGAAAAAAAAAAACGTGTGGGGATGAAAAGTGAGGATGATGAGGGAATAGAAGTGGGCAGAAAGCAACAGCATGCTGAGAGCCAACCGCCTGGAGCTTCACATCAAGTGTGGTGGTTTAGTGCTCCTGGCTTTGAAGATGTGGGAAAACTTCTGAAAGCAAGTAATCTGAAAATACTAAATGAAAAAAAGGGGAAAAGATGCCGACTGAAAGTCAGCAGTGGAGAAAGTGGTTTAAGAAGAAGAACATTGGTCAAATGTTGGGGTAAAAGTGGTAAATATGAACTTTTCTAGCCCCCCTTGATTGTTTTTTAAGTAAAGCAAGCTTTGAAAAATTAAGATGGCCTAAAGTTGTTGCACAAAATTTCGAACATGACCCATGTTCTCCATCCAATTTTCTCCACCAACTTCCATCTTTCTATTTTCTAGGCTGGTAATGCTAGTTAACCCTAATCCAGGACGCAAGTGAGGCATCCATCCATTCCCCCTTCATGCTCCACTGTTTTGTTTACACCTGGTAACTTCATTAGTCTTGAGTATCGGGATTATATCTGGATGAGGCCAAGCCACATAAAAATGCAGGTGTAAACACACCCAAGACCCATTTAAACCAGATACTAATCCCATCACTCAAACCACTTCAGGAGGTGGTCTGAGACGCATTTGAGCTGCATGTTACAGCAGCGTAAACACAGTGTAAACAACCCTTCCAGTACCAACAAAACCCTTCCCCATGCAGTATGTCGTTCATGTGTTCAGAGCTCCATGTGGTGGCTTCAAGGCACCATTACTGTACATTACACACCATTATATGGACATTAGCAGTGCAGACGTTCTCAGAAGGTAAATAAAAGAGTTTGCAGTGTGGAGCTATTTGGAACTTTATAAAACTATCACAAAAGTGCTCTGTTTTACCAGCGGGAGAGCTGCACCACTTTCTTTCCATTTTTAAACCAGCACTGGAAAGTGCATTCAGAACCGGGAGGAGGCTAACACTAACACTTATAGCCCATTCACCCACTATTAACCTGTTACTTCACTTCAGAAGTTGACAAACAACAACAGATCAACAGAACATATTTAATACTCAGCATTAAGAGACTCAAATCAAACCGGGGGGCCAAAATAACCTGATCAGGTTAGTCAGTTTATTTTTGTTAGTTCTGAGGTCATTTCACCTCAGAAAGTGTTACAACAACTGACGCTTGTTGGACACTTGTTATAAGCCTTATAGATGATAATGGGTGTTTTCATGAAATTCTAACTGAATGTACATAAAGGTAAAGGTGCACGTATTTGTCACTGTACAGTGTACACTTTTACAGTGTCCTCCACATTTAACCCATCTGGTAGTGAACACACACTCACACACACACATGTGTTAGGGGCAGTGAGTACACACACCCAGAGCGGTGGGCTGGGGTGAACTCCAGCGCCCGGGGAGCAGAGAGGGTAAAGGGCCTTGCTCAAGGGCCCAACAGTGGCAGCTTGGCGAGCCCGGGAATCGAACCCACAACCCAGTTATCAATATCCCGGCGCTCTAACCGCTGAGCTACCACTGCCCCAATGTTGTACATGTCATGCAGCTTTACAAACATTGCATTAAAAGACAAATTCAACAGCAATACAAAACCAGAGCTGTTTTTGAATGAAAATCGAGCGTGGTCCATATAGGTGAGCAGGGTGGAGTTTTCTATTGGTATGATTTGACACTTTTACGAGTTCTCTTACTGACATAAAAGTAATTCAAGTTAGGAAATAACATTATTATAACACATTGCTCTGCACGGGGTTATCCCCCCAACACGGCACTAAACCGGGTTATTTTCCACTCTGACAGGCCTTCCATCCTGCTTATTTTTGGGAGCTTTTAGTCTCTAGACTTATTTTCAGCATGTGAAATGCACACCCTATTGGATTGAGATCAGGTGATTGACTTGGCCAGTCAAGGCCTATGGCCTCATAAAACCTCTGGATTTGATATTCAAGCAGAAGATTGCGTGATAGGACTGCAACTCCCAGACTGGTGGGAGTGCTGCCAAACAGAAGGAACACTGACCAAGAATAATCCCGAATAGCACCAATATAAAGAAATGTTGGTAAAAAGGCATTCATTTTCTCTGCAGTGCACCATGTCACATTAAAATACTCGGGATGACTTTGTTTGCATCTCAAGGGCCTGAACTCATAACACATTCTGAGAAAAAACTAAATCAGCAAAAAGGGTTGTGTCTAGTACTACGAAAGGGTTCTTTGACAAACATTTAGAACATTTAGAAAGGTTCTTTAAAGCATTCAATTATGTATATATATTCATTCAGTTATGGTTCTGTATTGAGCTACTAAAGAACCCATGAAATAGCTGTTTTTAAAGGGTTCTGTTTTTGATCTGCTATTTATCTCTGCAAAGATACAATTACTTTTACCTTATAGTGGGTTTAGGGTACTTCTACACACTCCTGCTCCTGCTGTAGGACACAAACTCCAAGAAACTAGAACTGTGAATAGCTTTCTGGGGCTTAGACTAGTGTTGTCAAAAATATTGATATATTTTTATATATGCCTCAATAGTGTGATTTCATGTCACTAGAGATACTGGTGTCTTTTGCTTTCTATTATAGCCCTATTCGGAGGGATTTGGGGAGGTGGGGTGAGTTTCTCTGGTATATTAGTTGCGTCCAAATGCGCCATGTCAGTAGTTTATAGAGACGGTGTGCTCCCACATTAGTAAAGATTTCAGCACCTTTTTACCTTCTGTAATATAAGCCATACAAATAACCTCAAATTATTATAATAATAATCAAGAAGGCATTGAGTTTCGTTGTGCATGGTACAGATACCTGTAATCCAGAAAGTAACCCTCCTCCTAGGACTCCTCTGAGGCCTATAGGCCTAATACTTTATTAGTGGTCTGGCAGTTTCTGACTGTAAAAGACATCATTAATATACGTGTGTTCATTTTTCTAAAACCTGATGAGCGACTCCTAAAGGACATGCTTCACACATGCATTTCTGGACTAGCTGAGGGATACACAACCATCACTGAAAGTGAAAGAAGCATGTGCACTAATGCGGCAGAGTAATGACAGGATTTTACACAAATATGACTAGGGTTACGCAGCGTTCAGCAATTCTCGCAAGCGTTGCCTGCCCATTTCACCAGAGTTACATAGTGCAGTTAGCAGAGTGCTGAGCCTGGTAGAGACGATACTGATAGAGACGCTAGAGACGCTAGAGACGCTAGAGACGCTACTCTCCCTGTTACAGTCAGTGGAGCATCGCAAAGCATGTTATTTTATGGTACAAAGGAAATGTGGGAGTATTGTGGAGTGTTAGAGTTCACAGTTTGGGTAGCACTCCATTTAGGAGGGCAGGTTTTGCCCTGCAAGGATCAGGCCAGACTCTGGGAGTAGATTTCATACTATAACTGATATTTACTGGAAAACTTGCACAAATAAGTGAAAAAAGAGAAAAGAAACCCAGTATCCTTTCACAAACCCGGTGATGGGGTAGACTCACTAACCCCATCACAGAAAATATTGATAGCGATTATAGATATAACATAAGTATCACGTAAATCCTAAATTGACCATTGCCATACAGTGACATCACTAGTATGGACTACACTGAAAATAATCCCATCTGAATCTATCTTCAAAACAACCAACTACTGCAAAGTAAGTACTTCCCCAAAGTATTTGGATAACTTATCTAGCACTTTCACTTATAAATTGCAGTGCATATAGAATTCAATAACTGACAGCGGAATTGCTGTTCTGGGCTTGCTTGTGTGTGTGTGTGTGTGTGTGTGTGAGAGAGAGAGACAGAGAGAGAGACAGAGAAAGAAATGGGGAGAGAGCACGAAAGAGAGGTGTATGTGAGTGAAATTCTCATATTTTGCCAGTCTTTTTACTCCCATCCACTCAACTGTATTTAGAAGTGACGGGAGAGAACCGCATGCTGACAAGTGCACCCAGCCTGCGAGTGTTTTGTGTGTATGCATGTTTGTATGAGACAGAGCGAGAGCGAGAGCGGAGTTTAAAGCCGAAACGGAATGACTCAGACTCTTCCAATCAATTGGATAAATACAATCTCTTCATTCCTTTTATGCCTTTGTCAGTCTTCCTCTCAGAGCTTGAGCGTCATAAAACAATCTCGCTGATGCGCGCTATCCGTCCATCTCTGCCTTCTCCCCGTTCAGCACGCCTGCCAATCAAACACACCGATTATTATCTCCATGGAGACTGACAGCTCGAGGGAGGCGTCCACGAGAAACATTCAGAGCATTGAGTCATTAGAAAGTTACTCACTGTTGGTAGTGAGCAGGTTTCCGGCTTTTGATCCGCATCAGGAATTTACTCGGAATAATGTTATTACTTTTAATGTTAACTTTACACTTTACATTTTACTTTACATCGTAAATTTCTCAATTTTAAGGCCTTAGCAGTAAATATTCATGGCTTCCACCTTTATTTCAATGGGAGGAGACGTTTCTAAAGTGCTGTACTCTAGTGAATAAAGGTGCTATAAAGGGTTCTACCAGTTTTGGTTCAATAAAGATGTGTGTGAAGAACTTTTTAAAAGTTTAAAGAAGGCCATGTAAAGATCGCTTACCAATTTAAAGGTTCTTAACACACATCTGGATGAAAGAAATATTTAAGGGAAGATCTCTTTTTAAACTCTATCCATGCGGGATTCGTTTTACATGGAGAGGTGGAGAAATGTAATTTTACAAATGTAATTTTACAACAGGGCGTCTGTAAAGTTTATGACCAACTGGTTCGGGATAAGGAGATAAGATGGCAGTTGATACTCAGCTTACACACTGCAATCACATCCAAAAAACCTTTAACCTTATAACTCACTTATAATGAAAATAACACTATTCATGTTTGTAACACAAATGTAGGCTGCAGGCTACTCTACACAATAACTTGCCTAAAGCTGCCAGAAGCGTCATGCCTCTGAAGAGTTATGTGTTTACCACAGACGTGAGGGACCCAAGGTATCTGTGTTTGGGTTGCCTCCTCGAGCTCATCCATTCCTGAGAAAACCACGGAAAACTCGTTTTCCACAGGATATGATGGAATATTTACCCTCATGTCAATTCACACAGGGTTCTTATAATTTGAGATTATTTTTTTTGCTCTGTTTACTGAAGGTAAAAAGGCACCGGAATCTTTAGCGTCATGGGAGCGTGCAGTTCGAGAGTAAAATCACTGAGAAACTCTGGTAATAATTACATTATCCCACCTCCCCATGCAAAAATCATCCCGTCCAAATAGAGCTATAGACACCAGAATCTCTACTGACATGAGATCGCATCACTGAGGTCCGGATTGGGCTTTAGTATTTTTCTCCTAGACATGTCCTGTTTGAGACTACAGCAATTTTCTCCTGTTTCTGAAAATCAGCTCCCCTGAGTTTTCTCACTTTAATCAAAATAACGTCTTACAGGAGGCTGAGCCTTTTTTTTAATGGTCAGACCGATCTCACCTCAGTCTCAGCTGAATAAGACTCTGAATAGAAGACAAGTGTATTTTTTTTTACAGGTCTCTTCTACATCTCAGAACCATTACAGGTCTCAGAAGGCGATCTCATGCTTTTCTCATTTGTGTCCAAAACCCCTCACAGTTAAGCGCCGATGTTGATCTCCTCTATTCTCCAAGGAGAAAGGGTTTAGGAGAAAGATTCCACAAACCAGTGAAACAATGCTGCAATTTCTGCTCAGACAAAGATAAGAAAAGACATGTTCCCTTTGGGAACTTCAGTTTTACCAAAAAAAAAGGTGCTTCATGGAACCATTCAAAGAACCCTTTGTGCCACCTATATTTTTTATATTATTTAATTTTTTAGTAATTTAATTAGAATTGTTGCCTGAGCTGATTTCTTACTAGTGGAAATGTAATTGTATCATATTAAGGTACCAATTCTTATTTAAGGCTTCCCTTACTAAGGAGTCTCATGAGTTTTCTACACTGTCATTTCTAACACCAACAGGAGCTTTTATTAGTCACAAATCAGATCATTCAGTCACAATTAACATATGAAGTCTCTCTCTCTCTCTCTCTTTATATATATATATATATATATATATATATATATATATATATATATATATTAATATAGATGATGTGAATGCATGTAACTCATTAACAAATACTGGTGTTTCATACTTTCCAATAAGACTTAAGTCATCATTGTCATCACCTCATTGACAACATTAAAAAGATCAAATGATCATTTCTGACTAAAAAAGATATCCAGTTCGATTAAAACTACTCACACGTCTTTTTTGCTGCCTTTAATGAAAAGCTCAGCACTCGATTCGAGCACTCGAACTGCTCTTGATTTTTGCTTATGACCTTATGAATGAGTTTCCTGTCTGCTTCAATATCCACTAAAAAACACGCCCACAACAAACCTGACTGCTGTCTATCATCGCGTCACTGCATTGCTCTGATTAAAATCAATGGCCTTTTTGATGCACACAAAAGTGCCTGTGTAAATGCCACCGTCCTCTAACACTCAGCATCAGTTATTATATATATATATATATATATATATATATATATATATATATATATATATATATATATATATATATATATATATAGATAGATAGATAGATATATATAGATATAGAGGTCAACCACGGCGATAAATGATTACAACATACAGTGAGTAGCATTATATGCTCAGTTAGAGGGGGTCACAGGAACTGGATGAAGAGAAGTGCTATAATTTAATGTATTTTTCTGAAACACTTAGCATTCATACAGTAGCATTCGTAAGGCTACACATAGGCCTGGTATAAACATACAACGTAACTGATGTCAGTTGGAATAAGCCTTTATAAATGTTTATGTAGGGTTATGTCAGTTGCTCTCGGGTGCATCTTATGGGTTTGGACGATTCTTAGGGCCTGTGATTGACAGGGGACCTAAAAAATGTTGGAATTGAGAATTTGGAGTTGTAGGGCCCAGTGTAGCACACACTTTTTCATGGGGGCCTTTTAGCAGTGCTCCTGGTTGCTGTTAGAGGCTTATGTAAGTGTCTTGTATTCTTATGAATGCTACCCTTTTTCCTATATCTACATTTTGTGAAACTTGGGAACTTGGTCACATGACTTTGTGGCACGTGCGTTAGGGTATCTGTATCTCCTTGCGTGCTCACGGAACAAATCCTTCCAATTAGCAAAGCCAGTGGTCTGGAACAAAGGGACGTGCGGAGAGTCTTTACAGCAACCGAAGCATTGTTTTTCCTCCTGGATTTTCCTCATTAAAGGATTGCTTGGCGATGAGAACACACACACACACACAAACACACATATAGGCTATCTAAGCATCTTCCATATAAATAAAGTGCACCTCAGACACAGCCAACATGTTGATAACCACCGTATGTGCCGAGTTCCTTAAGTGAGCAATGACACCTGTATAAATCTGTCCCAGATCAGTCAGCATCTACTCATCTTACTTTTGACAGTCTGAAAAAGCAACAGGTGGAACTGCTGAGTGCTGATCCTGTTCCGTTGAGTTGGATTAACGTGAGACTGAATCTTTGTGAGCTAACGAACTTTCTTTATAAGACGATGAAGATTTTCTCTCCCTCCTGGTCCGCCACTTGGTGTCAACCCCCACCATGACCCTCCGCTGTTGCCATGGCAATCTCAGAGTAGTGCCATACACGGCTGCTTAATAATTAATACGTCTGGAAGAGTGGGGATGTTTTAAAAGGGCCACTCAAGATGACCGCTGCTCCTAATGGAGCTACAGCAAGCTCTGAATTATAGTACGACGCTTGATCAGTAACAGCCAACATTTGGGTCGTAAAATGCTTTTTCAATGGGAGGTTGAAAGTGCTATTAGGATACACCTGCTGTGTTGACCTTAGTGCTGTTTGTGCGTGTGTGTGTGTGTGTGTGTGTGTGTGTGTGTGTGTGTGGACTCAGATATCGACTGTGTTATTTACAGGAGCCTCTTTGTATATTTACAGCTGCTAACTGCCACCTTCACTCTTATTCTTACTGGAAAACTCAGCGATCTATCCATCAAAAGTATGAGGGAAAGAGAGAGAGGGAAAGCAAGAGAGAGGAGGGCAAGCAATCAATGTGTTCTGCCAAACCTCTCAGCTCTGATAAGATCTCTCTGTGAGCTGTACTGTTTAATTAGCCAGAGATATCAGACAGACAGAGAGAGCTGAAGACAGCATACAGAGTATATGTGTGTGTGTATAAGTGTGTGTGTGTCAGAAGGTGTTCTAAGGACACAAGGACTTCTAGCTAATGTTAATCTAATTTTAAACTAATGTTAAACTAATGTTAAACTAATGTTAATCTAATTTTAAACTAATGTTAAACTAATGTTAATCTAATTTTAAACTAATGTTAAACTAATGTTAAACTAATGTTAATCTAATTTTAAACTAATGTTAAACTAATGTTAAGCTAATGTTAAACTAATGTTAAGCTAATGTTAAGCAAATTTTAAACTAATGTTAAACTAATGTTAAACTAATGTTAGCTAGCTTACCAGAATTTTTGTCCATTTCTAATATCACAAGGACTTCTAATGTTAAGCTAATGTTAAACTAATGTTAAGCTAATGTTAAACTAATGTTAATCTAATTTTAAACTAATGTTAAACTAAAGTTAAGCTAATGTTAAACTAATGTTAAGCTAATTTTAAACTAATGCTAAACTAATGTTAATCTAATGTTAAACTAATGTTAAACTAATGTTAAGCTAATGTTAAACTAATGTTAAGCTAATTTTAAACTAATGTTAAACTAATGTTAGCTAGCTTACCAAAATTTTTGTCCATTTCTAATATCACAAGGACTTCTAATGTTAAGCTAATTTTAAACTAATGATTTAGCTAATGCTAAACTAATGTTAAAATAATGTTAAGCTAATATGAAACTAATGATTTAGCTAATTTTAAACTAATGTTAAGCTAATGTTAGACTAATGTTGAACTAATGTTAAGCTAATGTTAAACTAATGTTAAGCTAATGTTAGACTAATGTTGAACTAATGTTAAGCTAATGTTAAACTAATGTTGAACTAATGTTAAGCTAATGTTGAACTAATGTTAAGCTAATGTTAAACTAATGTTAAGCTAATGTTATGCTGATGACTAAGCTAAGATTAAACTAAAGTTGAACTAATGTAAAGCTAATGTACCTTTGTCCATTTCTAATATCATTAAGGCTCAGGGAGATGTATCAAATTTGAGCAGGATTAAGAAGACCTGAGCTTAAAAAAGCTGTCTCTGGATTTAGTCATTTAGTTAGCCTGTTAGCTAAAGTGATCTGCTGACCTGGTCAGTCTACACTAATGTCATGTTCTGTAGTAACAGAAGGCAAGCCTAGATTTGCCAAATCTGACCTCGTCAATAGTCAATGGCATTTCATTTGGAGTTAGGGACCAAAATATCTACTCTTTATTTAGAAAAAGGTGCTGTGGCATAAATCAGTAGCACAGACACACTTGTTAACTTTGTGGCAAAATGTAGTCTTCAGACCATCAGTACGAGAAAATCATAGGCCTACCCTCTAGTCGCTCTGGCAAAAAGTCACATCTATGCTCATTCCACACCTGGGGTGGTAGCCTGAGCTCGCATTAGAGCCCAGGTTGGATCGGTAAGCACTTACTATTCATTCATTCATTTTGATCTGCTTCTTCCTGGTCAGGGTCCAGAGCCTACACAGAAACACTAGACACAAGGCAGGAATACCACCTGGACAGGGCCATCGGCAGTCCATACACATTCACTCATGGACACACTCACACATAGAGGTGCTTTAAAAGTGATGCCACAGAAGAACCACCTTTGAGATGTGAATGAGTGTGAAGAACCTTTTAAATTCCTTTTACCATGGTTCCAATGGGCTGGTTCTTCTATGGTATAACTCAAAGAACCGTATTAAGTACCGTGTGTTTTTGAGCGTAGTGTTGGGGTCTTCTCTGACCAGGGAATCAAACCCCAGTCTGCCATGGGTGAAGGCCGCGTTGTTATCCACCATAGTGCACCAACTGAAACTGGAGGAAACTCACACAGACAACAAGGGAAACACACCAACCCTCTCACAGACAGTGACTGGACTCAAGAGAGAAGCCGCACCCCAACCCCCCTGGAGCTGTTTTCGACACATACACTACCTACTGCGCGACCGAGCTGCCCACGCTTCTTTTTAATCAGAGTAATGCGCAGTTCTCACAAGCGTTGTCCTGCCCACTTCACCAAAGATGCATAGTGCAATTAGCCACTTGCCGAGCCTGGAGTGGCAATGACAGTGATGCTGTTCTCCATATTTCAAGTCAGCGGATCATCACGATGGTTTAGGAAGCTGTTATTTTTAGGTAAAAATGCTATATAATGTGGCTTTAATGGGCAACGGTAGATATGACATCAGAAACAGCTGTGTTTTTAACCTCAGGCCCAAGAGGCTATGTGAGTGTGAACCTAAAGCAAGCTGAATGTGGAAACGGAAGCTCTGGCAAGTTACCAGATCACATTTTGGTATGAGGGTTGGAACCGACAACCCTTCTCTTTAGTTCTCACCGGTGAGGCAGTATTCCTGTATTACTGACTGTGTTCCATCACACCTAAAAAACACAAGGAGCCAAAAAGAGTTATTCTGAGTCATAGAAGAAAGTTCTGTAGAGAAACCTTCTTTTAAATGATATATGTGAGTGATACGAGATGAAGGGGCCTCCAAATGTTTTGGGGGTCTTTCTGACAGATTTAAGAGAACAGGTGCATCCAAGCCAGGATCCATCTTTCGGATTGCTGGAAGAGCGTAAAGCATGGTGCTGTGCAGCTAGGAAGGCCATTAGTGTGTTGTTGTATGAGGTGTATGATGTGATGTGTTATGTGGTGTTATCAATGTATCCAACTTTTTTGTGTCTAATGTGTGTGAGTGTGTGTGTGTGTGTGCGTAGGTTTTGTCCTACAAGTCAGTAAAAGTCAGGCTGTCAGTTTAAGTATGTGTGTGCCTCTCACTGTTATAAGGGCTTGCTGTAAAAAGGAGAGAAGAGGAGGTCAGTCACACTAGACGAAAAATCAATTCTCATTTAAGATATTAGACACACACACACACACATACACACACACACACACAGATATATATACACTGCCTCACATTCACATGGCCTTGAGTAGAGTAAAGTCAGCATGACTGACAGGTGTCTCTGCGTAAATATATAGTAAAGCACACACTAAGCATTGCTTTTGCACTGGGTTCAGGAATGGGGTTTTACACAACTAGTGGAGCATTAAGGAAAGGGTTCAGGGAAAAGCGGAAAATGAAAAGGTCAAATTTACACAATTTTCTTCCTATGCCAAATATGGTCAATCAACCAAGACCGTAGTCTGAAGTTTGCTTCATTAATTTTGCACTTCAATGGACAAAACTACACCACGTAGCTAAAACCAGTAGTATCTGTTGTAGTATCTTGCTGTATCCTTGTGTCCTGTCGCCACATGTTTCCGTTATTTTCCCGTCATATTAATTAAACCTACACTGACAGGAGACAAAGCTGTAAAGTACACTGAAAGCAGAGGCTGCTGCTGCTCTGCTGCGATGAGTGTCGTGGGAACCAGATACCACTGTCACCATATTGTGACGATACCCTGTGAGGAGATACAAGGCCACCGGGTAGTTTGTGGCAAGATGAGGGAGTGGGATGTAGTGGTAGGTTGGAATAGGGACGATGCTGAATAATTGTTTTATAAACGGCGTGATTTATTCACACAGTGAAGACAAAACAAACACAAATGAAACCGAACTAAAATGTCAACCTGACTCTACGGCAGTACAGGTAGAATGAGTCTTACATTTACTTTTATGGCATTAAGGTGACGCTCTTATCCAGAGCGACTTATAAGGTTCCTCATATCATAGAGGAGGGTCAGTGTAGTGTTAGGAGTCTTGCCCAAGGACTCTTATTGGTGTAGCGCAGGATAGTCACCCAGACCGGGAATCGAGCCCCAGTATTCCACGTGGTGTGGTAGCACACTGGCAGGTAGTGGTGTTATCTGTTGCGCCACACCAACCACTAAGTCTTAGGCCGCAAGGTCATAGGACTGTGCATTTAGCTCTACTCTTTTAACTCTCTTACCACTCTGAAGTGAGAATGTGCCCCCCATTTTCCAAACCATTCCCTACCTCCCTACCTAGGCTTTAGCCCCACCCCTGCATCACCTGAGCCAAACCATTACCCTCTGCAGGGGTTCTGCTGTCCTATAAGGGTGAATGAAAAACAAGCATCCATAAAATCAACACATGTCCCATGCTAATGTAAAGTCATGAGACTTATTGTTGCATGCTAAAGTAATCACGACACTTTATGTCCCATGCTAATGTAAAGTTACGATACTTTATGTCCCATGCAAAGATAAAGTCATGGCATTTATTGCCTCATGCAAAAGTAGTCACAACACATTATGTCCCATGCCAATGTAAAGTCGTGACACATTACGTCCTATGCTAATGTAAAGTTACTTTACACTTTATGTCCCGTTTCAATGTAAAGTTATGACATTTTATGTCCCATGCTAATGTAAAGTTACGACACTTTATGTTACGTTTCAATGTAAAGCTATAATACTTTATGTCCTATGCTAATGTAAAGTTACGACACTTTATGTCACGTTTCAATCTAAAGTTATGACACTTTATGTCCCATGCTAATGTAAAGTTACAACACTTTATCTCATGTTTCAATGTAAAGTTATGACACTTTATGTCCCATGCTAATGTAAAGTTACGACACTTTATGTCATGTTTCAATGTATAGTCATGACATTTATTGTCCTATGCTAAAGTAAAGTCATGACACTTGGCCACAATTCGGCCTCTGGCAAAGATAACGACGCTGTTATTTTAATGGAAATAATCTGTCAGGACAATGTATGACAGCATATGACATCTACCTTGACATATCTATGGTGTAGTTATGTCAGTGTTTTGATGTGAGTATGTGAGTAATAGAAATGTGTGAGCGTAAAGAACCTTTTACAGATCTAAAGAATCTTCTCTTGATCTTCACTTGAAAGGTTCTTCACCAATTCGAAGGCTCTTCACACTCACATATCTCATGGTTCTTTATGGTTCTTCAATGGCACCTTAAGTTTTAAGAGTGTGTAGCATGGTTGGAGTGTTACCAAAGAAACACACTGTAATGGCTGAAGTCACTAAAACAGGCCACGTCAAACACAAAACGTCCACCTGCAGAGTCAACTGACGACACTACAGCATATCTGACCAAACCCTACAATGCCTATTAGCACTGTGTATGCCAAACACACTAGCCTACACTTCTCTTATTCTATTTGTTTCTCTCCCACGGGGCAATTAAAAACCCACTGATCTTTCTCGTGTGAATCAAACTCAAGTCAAAACCTCTTTCTCTCGCTGTAATATCCACTCCACCTGCCTTGGATCTCGCTAATTGGGCGTACTCACATTTGACAGGAGACTGATGCAAAGCTGATGCAAAATAAAACCAAGCTGAATAAATTAGAAACCCATGCTTGTTGCAGTAACTCTGAGGAATTTGTCCCGACGTGTAGCCTCAATATCGCTGCCGGGATTTCAGGAAGGCCATCCTGACAGCTAGCGTTTTACTGAATGTGTCATAGATCTAGATTGGAAAGCTAGAGCCTCTAACTGGCCTTGGCTGTTGCTCTATGAATGCTAAAAAAGCGCAGTGGTTACGGGAGACAGCGAGGGTCAAATGCTGCGAGCCTACGAATACACTATGGGATGTGTCAGGCTCGGTAAGAGCTTGTGTGTAGTTAGCCTACGGGGCTGGAAAGAAAAGAGATGAGGCCTGCAGGGCTTAACACGTACACTACTCTTACAGGCTGTGACGCAGATATACAGTATAAAAGCTTGCCTGAAGATACAGTGAAGGCAAAACCTTGTTCAAGTCACATTCTACTAACTTTAATCCTTTGTTCTCTAAACAACACCTTCTACAACACCTGGCACTGACTTTTCACAACAGTCTTCCTGTGGGAGTATTTGACACAGCGGGTGAGAGAGGGAGCTTTATAGATGTGTAATCTTTTTTTTTTAAGTGTTTCTTTTTTCCATTTCTCTTTCTTTGCTGACATTCCAATCTACACTGATGCTTCGTACAACCCATGCGTGTTCGGGGTGGGTGAGATGACATTATGTTTATTATGTCATATATGACCACTGTATTAAGAGAATTAAGGGCCTCAAAACAGCCTTGGCTCTCAAAACAGTCTCAGTTCTTCATGGCATGGATTCCACAAGATGTTGGAATAATTCCTTTGAGATTCTGATCCATGATTCCATGTTACCATGATTGCTTCACACAATTCCTGCAGATTTTTCAGGAGCACTTTCATGAATCTCCCCCCTTACCATGTCCCAAAGGGGTTCTCATGGATTCATATGACTTGGAAATCCTTTTCTTGAACTGGCTGAACATGGCCATTAGAAGATGGGTATATTGACCATGTGCATGAAGGAATGCAGCCTCAGCTTTCTGTTCTTGGCTGAAAAAGGTGAAACCTGAAGTCTTCCAGGTCTTCCAGGTCTTCCAGAAAACCTGATCTTCTGCTGTTGTAGCCTAATTTGCCTCATGGTTGGAGGTGCTGTGCATTTTCAGATGTTTTTCTGCATGTCATAGTTGTACAGAGGGGTTATCTGGGTTACAGTAGCCTTTCTGTCAGCTCTAACCAAGCTGACCATGGACCTCTCCCATCAATGCCTGTATATCCTTCCCTATTGCAACATAGGTCTAGATTCTGCTTCTCAGTAGACTCCAATGTTCAACATTTTCTGTGATCACCTGTGAATCCTATGTGGGAGCTCAGAATCTGTAGTGGAGTGATGTGTGTGTGTAAGAACGCATTGTATTAAATGTGATTAAGGCTGTGTAACAAATATAAATATAAGAGACTGAAACAGATTATAGTGTGTGACAGTGTGTAGTTGAAATTTGTACAAGTGTGTGTGTGTGTCTCTCTCTCTATAAATAGCGCCCTCTCCAGTGCCACTCAGTATGAATCAGCTGTCTCTCCTGAAGCCGCTGGCCCACTTGCCCACTCATCCACAGAGTGACTGCTCCTTAGCCCCCCTCCTCACACATACACGCACACCTTTACACTGGCTCTTAAGCACACCAACCCCACCCATATACACACACAGGAATGATTTACTCCAGTCTAAACTAATTAGAGAAGAACTGCAAATGTAATTTCTGCAACCCCACCCACAACCCACCCCAGCCACACATCATCCAGGCACATCCAACACATGCTTATTGAACGGATGCACACAGCAGATGGTAAATGCAACTTTACTCTGGTTTCGAGGTCTGTAGGATACCCCAAAAGCTCCACTGCACCAGCTAACAGACACCTGTGCCAGTCAACATCGCTTATGGGGAGAGGGCGCCATCTACCCAATCAGAGAGAACAAGGCCAATTGTGCTCTCTCAGACTCCGCCGCTGATGGCAAAGAGGCATGGCTCGGGATTCTAACTCAACCCCAGGCCAACTTAATCCACTGAGCCACTCAGAGCCCCTGCATTAGCTGTTGGTGTGAATTTTACAAGTAGTTCATATGGTTTCCGATTTAAAACCACTTCAATGCAGCAACACATTCTGGCTTCAGCCACTCAAACTTATAAAACTATATACACTCAAATCCTCACAGCAATGCCCCAGAATATAGCAGAAAGTCTTCCCTGGACAGTAGAGACAGTTACTCCAACAAACGCAAGATTAACTCCTTTTTTATACCCTTGATTTCAGGAAATACAATGAATGAGCAGGTGTCCCAATACTTAATTTTTTCCCTTATAGTGTATGTTCCACTTAACTTCTTTTATTACACACGTATGTCTGTGCATAGAACTGAGCCCTTCATCATTTACTCTACTGTCATTCATTTGTTGTTCTGAAAAGTATTCAGTGGGACTGAGGCCAAAAAAAAATGTGAACAATTTCTCTCTCATACCTCCTCTCTCTCAAATTTACACTTTCTCTCTCAAACACTTTACCAAACAGTACTGAAGAAAAGGTGAGAATTAAAAGCTTTAATTTACAGCTCTTAACTCCAGTGCTTCATCACTTTACACATAAGCATTAAACACATGTAATCAGTATTACTGTATCATTTTTGTGCAAGTGAAAATGGTATAAATCCATATATTACAGTATGTGTTTGTTTTGACAGTAATCCACTATATAGCTGTATAATACATACACATATAGAATATGATCATATAAATACAGTAAAAGTAAGAAGGAAACATATTTGCTTTGCTTCTACAGACACTCCGGTACTAAATGCCTTGAATCCAATGTACTGTTTTTGTGTTTATTCTAATAATATAAACCAATAAACAATCATTGACTGGCCAGAATCAAAATGGTGAGTTTACAGGAGAAGGCTAAAACGTTCTGAACTTTGAATGGAAGTCAAGGTAAAATAAGAGTTTATTCCAAATAATTCAGAGCATTTCTATTGGTCAATTCATCCAGAATTATTTACACAGTGTAAAGAGCAGCCACAGGGTTCAAATGATGGAGAACACTTAAAACAGACAATTATGGAGATACATGGTTTCATTGGACAGCAGCGATTTATAGCATTCCACTCCAAAAATACAACCTGTTTGGTCATTTTTTCATCTGTCCACTGGTAGCGCTGTTCAGACACATACTCACACAACTCATCTGTCATGTAATTGAAGAGGAATTGAAAAAATGATGGTGATGGTGGAGAAAATCCAGGTGTTTCTAAACTTATAAAAATATAAATTAATGGACTGACATTAAGATAAAAAGATAAGGATTTTACTATGGTTAAGAAGTAAGGTTTGGTTTAGGTGTAAAATAAGGTGTAGGTTATAGTGATCACGTTATCTTTGACATTTTTTGTAGTGTCTGCTTGGTTACAGTAACGTTGGGTTTGACGAGTCGACTCTCTGATTCTTCTTTGTGAATCGATTCTGAGATGACTCGCCTGTAGTCTTTTGCTAATGCCTCTCTAAGGCCCTGAGTGGTCCAGCGGAATACGGAGCTGTCATTAAGACCAGAGGATCACCAGTTCAAATCCCGGTCATGCTGCTAGCCATCAGCAGCCAGGGCCCCAAGAGAACACAATTGGCCTTGCTCTCTCCAGGGTGGCACTTTCTCCCCACCTCAGTCAAGTGCAGTACTAGTGCTTTCCTCTGAAAGTGTCAGAGGAGGCGTATGTTGGTCTTCACCCTCCCAGTGTGAGGAGCACTGCATGTGATAGAGGGAGGATATGTTTGCGTTAGGTAATTGGCGATACAAATTGGGCATTAATGCCTTGAAAAAGTGCCTAATAACTCATACTAGATGTTTTACAGTGGTGTTGAGATACGATTTAGGCCAAAACATTATTATACTAAAGTGTATTAGACTGTAATATTGGTCAAATGTGTTGACTGACTTCATCACAATCAACATGACTAGAAGACGTGTAGGCTCACTGGTCATTTTGGATGGTAAATGAAATATTTGCTATATTTGCATTGTAGATATCTAGACCAATCTAGTTGATAGGCGTCTCTAATATTTCACACCATTTTTAAAATCCAATTTAAATGACATTCATTTACAGGCAAAATTGTAACAATACTCTTGACCTAAGATCAAGGACCTTCAGACTGAGAGACTGGTCAAAATGACAGTGATGATTAAGCATTACAACGTCAGACAACTTGTTGATTATGCATTATCCAAAATGAGTTCAGGAACTGCCTTCTTTCCCTTGTACTCCCTTGCTCTTTTGTTCTTCTTCTTTTTTTTCTTCTTCTACAACGGGATGAAAGAGTGTGCGAATGATGAAAAATCATTTTAGAATACATTAGCCTGCCCTCCATATACAAACAGCTTCCAAGAAGATCCACAGTGATCCACATAAACATGCTGAGTATTTCTCTATGCTGGGCTAAGCTTTGGGCACTTTCCAGTAGAAGGGTTTTGTGGTCTAAGAAGTTTGCACCATACAAACCAAAGTCTCTTTAGTTGTGCCTGACTGACTACCACAATGAATTGACTGGGCTAGCAAAGGTTGAAAACGCACTTGGTAAAAAAATATGAAACAGTTTTTCTGTTTATCGTAGGCTTGTGAAAAGCAAACAAAGCAAACAACAAATGATTAGCTCGCTAAATAATGAACTCACTGGAGCCGCAAAGCATAGCATTGTTTTTAACACTGTAACAAATACACTACACAATTTCTTTGTTGTTACTGGACAGTGTTGCTTTCCTTTTGGTTATTGCAGTGCAGTGTGCTGTTAGGACACTGAAAAGATTGTAGCTGGGTTAGCTTAACATAGACTAGCTTAGACTAGCACCCACTGGCCTGCCCCCCGGGTTTGACCTCCTCATGTCCTACAATAAAATGAACAAATGATAAGTCAGCGTTTTCCCTTTTAATGTGTGTTTAGCTCCAGTCTGGAGGTCAGCTGAAGTAGTCATGGTTGTTTTTGGTGGAGCAGACGTTGGGGAGATGGTAAAATCGGTTGGCTGGCGTTCAATTTTAGCCTAAACAAAAATGTCCTAAACTGGCACTTGTCAAGTGAAGCCTTTTGCAGTGGGCACATTTTGGAGGTATTAATATGACGAGTCAAGACTGTTACATAACAAGTTTCGCGATTTTGTAATTAGCCAGTTTTCCAGCTCATCAGCCAGTTTTGCCTATGCTGGATTTTCTTTCCCGTGAAGAGACAACAGTGTTTCAGGTTCACGCTGTGTCACTTCCATGTACTGAACTCTCATTCTTAACTATGCCATGGAAAACACAGTTTCTAGGGCACGTTTAAAAAATACATAAAAGGGTGCTGTGCTTTTTTTTTTACCGCATTACACTGTCCTGATCAGCCAGAGAAGATGAGTTTTCCTTTCACTTTAATCAATTTTCACATGAATTATTTCTGCCTTGCAGCCCATTGAAACAGACAGAGAGATTTTGTTGGAAGTCAGAGATACACTGTTGCACTCTAAGCTTTCAAAACACACTGAAGAGAAAACATCCTTTACATTTTTACTGTGTTTTTACATCAGTGTAAAGACTGAGTCCAGATACAAGCCTGTCTGAATGCAAATGTAATTTATCACATAACAAACTGTGTATTTGATGGATGTATTTATGGAATTACATAATACCATATGACAAGGCAAAACTATGGTTTGCTCAGTTGTGGTGTATTGTTCTGGGAATGCTGATGATAGTCTCTTGTAACACGCCTCACAATTCTCCTTACCAACGAACATCAAATAAAGGTCAGTTTATGAGTGCTGTGGATCGATTTAATTCAGTAATTACCCTGGATCCCATTCTCGTGATTAAATGCAGACATTGACTTAATTGAGATTCTGTTAAATAGTATGGCTACGCCAGCACTGGTCTGTCAGATGTCAGCACTGGGTGGTCAGACAGGTTAGAAGAGGAAGAGGCGATGGGTTACTTGGAGCAAAGAAAAGGAGCCGAAACCACCTCCTTTCTAAAGCGTGTGTGGGCTAAGGCCAGCGAATATTGCCATCGATCAGCACAATTATTCACCTGCACGCCATTAGAGTGGAGGAAATGAGGCTGTCTGGGGCAGCGTCTGGCTTCGCAGGCCCATTCGTTTCAGTTAGAGGCCTGGGCAAGACAGGAAGGAAGTCTCTTCAGCAGTGAGTGTCTTATTAGAGCCTGAATTACACCTCTCCTTCTTTACCTCTTTTACCTCACCTATGGCCGAGGCCACGGCCCTTGGAAGCATTTTGACCATCCTTTGGTTATTCTCTTGATGAAACCTTTGGTGGTGGGGAGGGTGGGCAGGTGTGAAAGGCAAACTGAGCTGAGCTGAGATGGAAACGTGAATCTTTTTAGATCTGATATTTGATTGAACTATTTAACTGTTCAGTGTTAGAAACTGCACTGATAGATAACCTCTAACAGTTACACGTTCGAGTCCCCTCCCCCTGCAATCTCCATGATATTAAGCAGGTTTGAGTGGCACTGCCTCTTGCCTTACACAGATTCGTAACAACGAAAAGGACCCTTGTGCTGATTCACTGTGTTTAAACTAAGTGGATGTGTTTTCATTTATGTAGCTCAGATTACTGTTGTTATCTGTCCTGTTAAATCTGAAGTAAAAGCAATCAGCCTCCAACGCCGGCCACTCGTGGCCCTGTGGAAAGGGAGCCATGTGGCCATTAAAGTCTGATGCAAAACTGGACACCGCTTAAACATGAGTAAATCAAGCAGAAAATGAAATCAGCCTCAATTCTGATGTCTCCTCCCACATTTCACATGTCCCTCCCTTAAATTTATATGCATAATGAAAAGTCACACAAGCTGTGTTCCAAAGCCTCGGCTGCAGCAGAGGTTTGGGCTAGCCTTAGAGTTTGGAGCTAAGGTAAGGATTGTAATAGTTTTAGGGTTTGCAGCTAGTGTTAGGGTTAGTAAAGTCTTAGGTAAATGAGGTAGAGTTAGGCATGTGAGAGCTTAGGCAAGGTTTGGAGCTACAGTCATAGAGCATTAAGGTATGTTTAGGGTTGTGAGATCCTAAGGGTTTGAATTCAATGTCACCTTTAAGCTTTGCATTTAGGTTTGTATTCCAGTTCTGCACAGAACCCACAGGCAAAACTCATCCGTTTTGTGTCTGAACCAGTAGTAGAAGGCTTGGTACGTCAGGCCTCAGTGTTAAGTGAACTATGGACGCCACTGGAGGACATAATGTTGTCACAGCAAGCCCCTGTCTACTTCCTAGGGTCTACTTATTAACTGCAGATAGAAAGAAAGTGCAGTAAATCAACAAGCTAATGCACATCAATGTCTGTGCAAATAAGTACTCAGTCGCTTAGGCATACACACACATACACACATGCAAAAACGGCACAAAATTACTCTTCAGATATTGGTTACTTCTCTCAACTTATCTGTCTGGAAATTATATATTTATTGGACATTTAAATTCCCATGCTGTTACAGAAAGTGGAATGTTTCTCACAATCTAGGACAGTAATTGAGTAACAGTGAAAGCTAGTTCTAGTCACTGGCACATCTCTAAGAATGGAGAAAATAATTAATAGAGGAAATAACACAGAACAAACAGTTCCATTAATTAAAATGAGCCATTAATGATCCAATACAGCAGAGCAATATGAACAGGCTCATGCAGAGTCTGAAGACCGGTGCGCAGAACTGTGTGCTGAGATTGGTGCATATGGAGCTTTGTACTGAATAAATAAACATGGACATAATTTCATTTTTGTGAGTTTCTGAAGGACGCTGGATGGCTGTCTACTCAGTATGTGACATGTGTCTTCCCTATAGACGTACAACATGCAAATACACTCTTTATCCACCACTATAACCACATTAAGGGCCATTTCACCATTGGGCTGAATGAAATGTGCACATTAAGTGTGGGTTATATGGGAAAAATTATGTTGTTGCTGTCAAACGTCTTAACTGCTAATGGAAATCTGTGTAGAAAGATTTTATTTAGTCGTTTTGGAGCATTTCCATTAGTCTATTCATCATGACATTTCCACACAACTTCCAGTAACTCCTCCACAAACTCCTCCTCTAGGCCCTCAAACCCCTTATATAATCCCGCTTCTCAGTCCACCAGAAACAAACATCGCACCAACCTCTCCTTCATTTCTTCCTTCACTCACCATACCAACGTGGGGGGGGGTCTGGCTCTTCACACAGACCTTAGGAAAGCCAACCCGAACTCCAAGCCAAAAATATCCGGAGTCCACCCTCCCATTCTATCTCAGAGCATGGTCCGTACTAGCAATAGCTGATTAGCCATAGCATTAGCCCCACTGGAGGTGAAGTCTTCAGCTAGTTCGGCATCTTTAAGGGTGTGGGATATGTTAGGCAGCAAGTGAACGGTCAGTTCTTGAAGCATCGTAATCTGAGCCACTCCGATTAGGGACGAATTAGCTTGCTAACACAGCGAACGGCGAACAGTTAAGATGCTACTGTTGCTTAGCAACGGTGAGAAGAACAATCCAAAGCAACCTATGAAAAAAGCAACAGTTTGAACCCCTGACAAACAAACCGGCACAGCTCGCGTTTTTGTGTCTTTTTGTGATATGTGTAGCAGTTCAGTGTTCCAGAAGTAATGATGATGCCAGAATACCCTCAGAAAAGCGCCTTGAAATGTAATTTATTATAACAATAACATACTGTCACATTGCCCTCCCCTAGTATGAATCTGTGTGTGAGTGTGTGTGTGTAATGAGGGGTGATGTAAATCAGCTGTTGAATGAGGCATATCACCAAAGGCCATTAGTCAGGCGGTGCTGATGCATGGTGGGAAAAGTTTATGCCTGCAGTTTCTTCTCTTTAATCAAAGTAGTCGCTGTCATCAAGATTACCATCACAAATCTCTCTCTCTATCTTTTTCTCTCTTGACCGCTTATCAGCCAAGAGCCGGAGGAACCTTTTAAAATCTCTCTCTCTTTCTCTTTTCCCCTCTCATGTCTGTCCAATACCTCCATCATTGTCCATTCAACCCGACCATACACACACATACACACCTCATTACCGGCCTGCTGGGCTTGACGTTAACCTGATAGGATGCGACTCTTCTCATTACCTGAGGAATGCAGAATGGCCATTTGGCCAAACACACCTACACACACCGGCCCTGTTCCAGACACTAAACTCAGAGGCAATGTGCCACTAAAGGCCTGATGTTAAATAAACCTTTAATGAGCCAACAGAAGGTCTGCGTGTGCTTGTCCACGTCTCTCAAGCGTCACGACAGCTTGCCGGTTAATGTGTTGTCAGACCTTGTGCTGCCCCGGATGCTCCAACAGCATCTGTATTAAAGGAGAAAAAAGCAAACTACAGAAATCCATTCACTTTGTTCATAGCTAAACTCTCAGAACCCCAGTTGTTATGGTCATCTTGCTGTACTGCTAAAATCGAATTATAAAATAAAATAATTGTTGTCACGCAACCCGGCTCTCCTTATGTCACTGCCCAGCCAACTCCAACTCCAAGTCTTTTAGAGTCAGGTGAACATTTGATTGAGTTTAGTCTGTTGCCATTAGCAACTGGATAGTGATTGGCCAGTGCAAGCTTAAATACTGCACACTCAAACACATAGAAACTGCTCTGTTGTTGGATACCTGCTCATTCACTGTTTCTATTTAAAATCAAGAGCATTGAAAAACAAAAGTATCCTATTTCTGTTGGACTAACTGTCTCTACTGTCCAGGGAAGACTTTCTACTAGATTTCGCAGCACTACTGCAAGGATTTGATTGCATTCAGCGACAAGAGTGTTAGTGAGGTCAGGATGTTGGACGGTCACCGCCCCACCCCAACTCATCCCCAACTCCTCCCAAAAGTATTGGATGGAGCATCATCCATCTTTCCAGAGAACACTGCTCCACAGCTCAATGTCTGGGGGGGGGTAGGTTTTTATACTCCTCTAGACCACACCTGGCATTAGGAGGCATGGTGCCAATATGTTCATGTTTATCTGCTCCAGAGTGTCCTATTCTATTGGTGGGGCTTCTCTAAGCTGTGTTTGGGCATTTGCACATCTGTGTCGGCAATAGGCAACCTACATTTAGAAGGGGTGTCCACAAACATTTGGACACATAATGTAATGATCCAGAGCTTCATTGTTCTCCTTGATCAACGCCCTCTGGGTTCAGCGTGGTCATTTGGGTGTCTGTAGGTCACTTTAGAAGCACACCAAAACCTTGTGGTGGATGCAGAGAGCTCCTAGCCCTGAAAAGGAGAGCTGAGGAGAATCGGTGAGGAGTCTGGACACTTACAAACTCAGTCTGTCAAGCTGGTGGTGCGAGAACCTCAGCCCGAGAGCCTCAGGGACTTCTCTGAGGACTTTAAATAAATGCACCTCAGTTTCACCTACGCTGTATGTGTGTATCTGTGTGTGCTCCTCACAGACATTTGGTCGCCAAGACGAGGGCACTGAGCCCCTCTCCTGGCTTCCATGACAACCTGCAGTCTGAACGCAGCCTTACTACTAGATAGCACTAGATTATGTACAGAAATGTATGAATACAGCACTGGGCTGGGGTTGTTCCTCCTGTTTTTTTCTTCAGTGTGTTCAGTGTGCATATTTGGTGCTCTACAAGGACTTGGGTAAGGTAATAATGCATTTCCAGTTCCCTCCGGGTCAAATATAACTGGTCCTTTTTACTGAAGCTGGTAGTGCTTTAGAGGCTTCGGCCTGCCCCTCATAATAGCACCATTACACAGAACGTCTCCTCCGTTATTATCTGATGTTTTATTAAGCTACAACAGATAATAAAACACCCGCTGAAATTTAGTCACGCATATGCTTACTCTCTCTCTCTCTCTCTCTCTCTCTCTCTCGCTCTCTTTTTCTCCCTCCCTCTCACACACACACAGTTGTTCAGTTATGCATACATAACATGAGATCATAAAACGGCAAGTGTTTGCATGAATATTCATAAAGTGCATAAATGATATCTGTATTCAAAGTTGGGAGGTTAAGTGCTAGTGAGTATGTGTGTGTGTGTGTATGTGTGTGAGAGAGAGAGAGAGAGAGAGAGAGAAAGAGAGCATTCATTACAGTAGATTACACTCACCAGCTTGTACAATAATTCTGTGATAAAAAGCATAAACAGAGCTGCAGTTTGTTTGGCTGTTTGGCTTTTTTTTCACACTCGGGCTCAGAGCTTGTGTGAACGCTCTGTTTCGCTTAAACTCCGCTGTCTAATTCTCCAAAGAACACTCTGTCGATTGTTCCTCTTTCTTTGCGGGACAATGCCTGTCTTTTCCCATTGTCAGTCCAAAACTCTCCAAAATTAGCTTTCAAGTGCTGTAGTCTCTCTCTCTCCCTCTCTCTCTCTCTCTCGCTCGCACCCTCTCCGTTTTCTTAGACAGACAAAGCTCTTTTCTTCGGCCGTTTAATACCAGCGCTGGGCTCTAAACACCATACCCATCACATACACAGACGCGGCCCCCGGAAACCCGCTTGCCCTTCAGGACCACGGACAGCGCCCAGGCTCAACTTTTGCTGACATCAGAACATGAGAGCAAAGCCAAGTTCTCTGCTGCCCCCGCTGAGACAAAGCGAACAGTAGGCCTGGCTTCATTCCTTTGAAGACTGGCAGGCCTTAAGTGTTTAATTACAGCTTTATCAGCTTAGCATCATAAAGGAGCGATGAAGAGAACATGCACATGAGGCTGTAGAGCTGAACACACATACAACTTTGTTTTCACCCAAACCTTCATGAAAACACCCGTTCGTCATTCACGTTTCTTCCAAATTCAAAGGGAGCTTTCCGGTGTCCGTCTCTACTCTTCTAGAAAGACTTCCCACTATATTGTGGAACCTTGCTGTGAGGATATGATCGCACTGAGCCACAAGAGCATTAGTGAGTTCTGGATCACGAAAGCCACTCCAACTCATCTCAGAGGTACTGCATGGAGCCTCAGCACTCCAGAGAACACAGTGTTACTGCTCCACAAACCACAAAAAAGCAGGGTGGCTTTATTAACCTCTCGCTGGCATTTGCCATTGGTGCACGGTGACCTTAGGCTCATGTGCAGCTGCTCCTGGGCGTCCCATTATATTAGCAATGCTTTTCTGTGGAAATTACACAAGTTGTGTGTGTGTGTGTGCGGCTGACCATCTGTGTCAGCAATAGGTGCACTTTCATATATTCTAAAAATGTACTGGACTAATACATTAATCATGTATATCTTTGTCACTCTTTATTATTCTTAAATCACACTGGTTTAATGAACCTGTTACAATTAAAAACACACTCTTTATAGTCATTGCACAGCAATACAACAGAGTTTTATATTTTTAATTAGTTTGAGGGACACTGACTGGTCAGAGATGCTAGATATACAGCATAATCTCCCGTTGCCTGTTTTCCTGTCTCATTAAAGTCCCAAACGAAATTGAAGCCCCAGGGGCCCTTAATCTGTGCTCGCTTTTTAATTAGGTTAATGTTAGTCTTCTTAGTATATAAGAAGTACAAAAGTAGGCCCTATGAAATTTCCAGTGTTGTGTTTTCCCTAAATTTCTTCCCTTTTGATGTTAAGTGTGCAGTCCTAATCTTGCATGAACTCACCAGTTGATGTCCCTGGCCCTGCCTTGCCCTGAAGGATTTCACTTTCTTCCAGCCTCAGCAGGTGAAGGTAAACTAGCAAACAAAGCTAACCTAGCAAGCATAGCCTACAGCTATCACTCATTTGCCATGTTGTTCATGAAACAAACAAACAGGCAGAATTCCAGTCTTCCAGTGCAAAATGATATCCTTTGCTCCTCATAAACAGGCCAAATGGTGACTCTGGGTAGGCTCTTAAACAAAGAACAGCAGGCTGCATCCTTCTTTCCCATGCTTTTCCTGCGGTAGCCACATGAATCCACAAGCTATTCAGTCCTGCCAGTTTTAAGTGAGCCCATGGGCTGCAGATTAGACCAAGCCAAAGAAAGCAGACAGGAAAGGAAGTTTTAAGAAAGTATTTGGACGCAGCTCAAAAAAGAGAGAGCTTTACAGCCTCATTCAGGAGAATAAGCTTACTGCACACAACTCAGTGGTCCAGCACTCAGTTTGAAATATTTTGGAGCACCACATGTAAACTTGGACTGGACTTTTATTAAATACCTCTGGTTGCTGGGATGCAACCGATCTGTCGCCTTTGCTGGGGCCATGCCTATGCCAGAGACAGCAGTGATTGGTCGAATACATTTATGACGCTTGCGAAAGGGCGTTTTACTAGGCATATGCATGCCTAAAAGTCCGGACCAAGGCCTGAACCAAGTCAACTCATGCTTTTGTTACATTGTATGGATCCGATCCGATAAGTTTCACATTGCACATTGATAGTCTGCCTCAGTGTCCTGTAATTGGTCAGAAAATCCAAACATCTCACTGCAAATGAACTGAACCCTGGTTCTGTTTGATCCAGACTAAGACCACCTCTTTTGGTAGGACCAAATTTTGGTACTTTGGTCCAAACCGAGGTCAGGGACACCTTTTTTTGCACCAGAGCTTCGGACCAAACAAGGTCACTGTCCATAAATTTGTGTTCGGCATGCAAGACCTCATCACAAATGAACTGAGTGAATAAATTGCGTTTGGTGGAGAAAGGCCTTAAGGACACCTGGCAACTGTTCCTGTGCCAACATCTCACAAGGAAACAAGGACAACAGGACATTCCAGCGTGAGCTGGGGGGTTGGCACTCAGAGAGAGAGAGAGGGCAAGAGAGAGAAACAGGGTGTGATGGAGAGAATTCTATTAGTATTCTGCTCCAATCAGGAGGGATTATACCCTTTATATCTGTGAGCACCTTCCTACATAATCATCACAACATCAGAGAGCAGAACTGTAAGTGATAGCACGCTGCTGACAACATGAATTATACACTGTGTGCACAGATAAGATCATACCACACTTCCTCACACACACACACACACACGTACAGGGCTAGAAAATATAGCTTGGATGACATATTTGGAGAAGCTTTTAGCCTGTCGTGAATTCACAGGAGGCTTTGCATTAGGGTACCGCAGTGTCATCTGTATTACTTCCCATCATCCTCGTCAGTCTGATCCACTAATACATTTACAGGTTCATTAGAGATGTGTCATTTTGTGTCCGATGCCCATCTGCTGACCCAAAGTCTCTCTCTCTATCTCACACACACACACTGGCCAAGACATAGGATCATATAAATGTCGAACATATACATGTATATAATATGTATAAAGGTTGGGGCCCTATTTTAGCAAACTTAGGTGAGCCGTCAACCGCACAGCTTAATTTAGGGCGTGTAAGTGTGTCCTTGCTATCGTAATAATGGGAAAAGTACGCCTTGCACGGCTCAAAACTCTTAATTAATCATGGGTGTGTTTTGGGCGTAACGTGCAATAAACCAATCAGCGTGTCACTTGCCATATCCTTCAAGAGCGAGATGCGGTCTGACTTTGGCAGATTGCTATTTCAATAGTGCAAAGCGCGGCGTACGCGCAATGAGCACGTGCCTGTGTTGGCAATTCACTGCCAAGATAGCAGTGAACGTCTGACTGTTGACGTCTGCCCAGGTTGTTTTCAGTCAGTGGCGCACCTGTGTTTTCCTTTGACAAGATAGCAATACACCAGAAATTTACCTGAACACCAACATCATTTTGAGACCACCACGTCCAGGCGTGAAAGTAGACTGTTGGCGGGGTGTAAGATAGCAATGACAGCAGTGTGAAAGACATGGCCCCTAGGGGCAGTGGTGGCTCAGCAGTTAGAGCTCCGGGCTATTGATGACAGGGTTGTGGGTTCAATACCCGGGCTTGGCAAGCTGCCACTGTTGGGCCCTTGACCTGGGTGCTGGAGTTGGCTCCCCACCGCTGTGTGTGTGTGTGTGTGTGTGTGTGTGTGTGTGTGTGTGTGTGTGTGTGCACGCACTACCACAAATGTGGAGAACACATTTCACTGTACATAGTACAGTGACAACTACGTTCACCTATACCCTAGTGGCAGTTTGGAGACAAATATGACCTTCAGTAAGAATCATCATAAGAAAACCTTTTCAGCACAAAATGTAACGTCTTATGTTCTCAAAGGAACATCTGAACAATCTTAATGTGTTTTGGAAACAAGTCTTGTCAACTGATGGAGTTTAAACTAGAATTTTATGTTCACAATAAGCAAAGGCATGTTTGGAGGAAAAAGGTTGCGGAATTTCATGAAAAGAACACCTGGCCAACTGCATGTGGGTGGATTGGCCCAGCTTTGGGGCTGTGTTGTAGGTGTGTCAGTGGCAAAGCTGAAGGTTTTGCCATGGCCCTTACATTCTCCCAACCTAAACATGATGGGAAAGCTGAGGTTAGAGCTCATAATAGAGGTTCAGCAAGACGGCTTGGAACTCTCACAGAAATGGAGGCGAGGAACAATGGGCGAAAATCCCCCAAACAAAAATGGAAAAACTCAATTCTTAAAATTATGAAAATTGAAAAACTGTACATACTGTAAGGATTGCAGGGTGACCATGCAGGGTGCCGAAACTTTCGCTTTGGGTTCTTCTACAGACTAAGGTTCTTTTGTTGCACAAGGGTAAACAAAATTAGACAAAAGTACATGAACACATGTGCCAAAAGCAGAGCAAGAAGAGAGTCCGGTATTTAAGGAAATTAAGGACGCATGTCCTTTCTGAGGACCCAGATGACATTTTGTGGATAAGAGCATGTGCAAACCCCATAGATGTCCTTGAGTGTTCTGAATGAGTCGTGTGGTGTACAAAAAAGGGGTCTGAGATCTTATCAGTGCTACAGAGGACCAGAAAAAGTCACTGAGATCATTTGCTGCTGGGTCCCTTTCAGATTCACTTCAACACAACTGAGCTCAGTTCATTTAATAATACAGATATATACAGCCCCGGAAAAAAAATTAAGAAACCACCCTGCATTATCAGTTTCTCTGGTTTTACTATATATAGGCAATGTGTGGACAACATGGACAACATTTCCCCTAAATTCCAAATAAATATATTGCTATTTAGATCATTTATTTGCAGAAATGACAACTGCCCCAAAACAACTGCTTATTATAATAATTATAATGCAAAGAAGTTATTACTCAAATCTAACCAACAACACAGTGCTAATATTTGGGCTTTGAGAGCATTCAAAAACACTATGGTGAAATTACCTTGACTGTTAATTACAGCTTTCATGTCTTAGGAGGCTCTCCACTAGTCTTTCACACTGCTGTTTGGTGACTTTATGCCATTCATAGTCTGCAAATTCAGATAACTCAGCTTTGTTTAATGAAATGCCTGGGATATGGCTGCCATACATGTAGAGATACAAATTTAATAATAATAATAAAAAAAGTCTCCTATTTTTTTCTGGAGCTGTATGAAAAAACACCCTGTTATACTGATTCCTCCTGGTTTCTGGTGTTTTTGTCATGTATATGTCCAAACACACACATCCACACATAAAATACATCCACACGTAGAGTTTCATGGGGGATATTGACAAAGAAATAAACAAAAGAGAGTGAGCCTAAACTTGAGTGTGTGTCTATTTTGCCTGCTGGGATTCTTCTAAAGCGCACTAGAGAGCGAGTCTCCAAGGTTCGATAAAACCATCTTTCCTCTCATCTGTACAGTAAACCCCTGGAACAAATCCTCCCTCCTGTCTCTCTCTCTCTTTCTCCCTCTCTCTTTCTTTCTCTCTTCCTCCCACTCCTCTCTCCAGCCCTGACTCTTTGTAAAATCTGTAATTATATCCCCCCCAAAAAATACTCATGCTCTGTTCTCCCCTCAGATGGGAAAGAGAAGAGCAGCATCTTGCCGCTACCCATTTTCACCTTTGAGAGCTTGCTGAAGACGTGGGCTTGAATTTTATCATTAAGTGTCGCTGCTCTCAAGCAGGGCTAGAAGTACTGAAATGACTTCAGGGCACAGTTTAGGGTGCTAAAGCCCTTACCTTACACCTTACTACACCCATCAAACTTTTCCGAATGTATCCCAAGTGTCAGATCCAGTCAGTACTTCAGATCAGTGACAGTTCCATTAGTAAAGATCTCAGGCTATACCTGTAAAATGGATCTTTATGGATCCATTTTATGTCCAGGGGATATTCCTTCATTGTGCCCAGTGATGACCCTGACCCTGGCCCTGACCATATTCCTCCATTGTGCCCAGTGTGCCCCTTCATTGTGCCTTCATTGTGCCCAGTGATGACCCTGACCCTGGCCCTGACCAGAAAGAAGCAGATAAGAAGATGAATGGATGGATGTATAGGTGGGACTGTATTTGTTTTTACTCAGGCACACCATGAAACATCAAAATCATGCCTTGAGCCCTCTTTATTCTGGCCACCAGAATGACTCTACTTTTCAGCTCTGAGGACTCTCAGGTTGAGTGGGACTTCCCCCACTGCACATAAGGACTCTATCTAGGCCAGCTAGGTGACTTTATGCCTTGGTTTGGGGAGTTTTTCCTGCCTGCCCCACCACCACCACCACCACTCAGCTTGATGCTAGTCAGCTGCTGTGACAGAACTGGCAGTTATTGTTCTCCTCCAAGTGTGTTGAGCTGTCCAGTGATGTTGTGTTGGCAGTTCTGGTGGTGATGCTTCATGCCTCTCAGAGGACGCACCTGCTGGCCCTCACACTCCCAGTGTTTTGATTACCATCATATGATGGGAATTGAGAATGACTGAATGGAGAGAAAACTGGGAATATACACCAAAAGAGACACAAAACTGCTTTTAAGGTTTAGGGTTAGACACACACACACACACACACACACACACACATACATACAGACACACGCATACAGACACACACAGATTAATTAGTTCAGTTGACCAGTTTTCCAAAGCAATTTCCGCTCTCTTAAACTCTCTTAAAAGCACGTTTTCGGTATATGTGTGTGTGTGTGTGGTCCTGAGCGACACTCGGAATCAAAGTATCCCCTCTATCCCTCTCTCTCAGTGTCATTTTTGTAGCTTTGATTATGGTTCTTTCATCTCCGTGTTTAATAAGGCACCACGGCAGGGATGTAATGAGGGAAAATTACCTCCGCCCCATAACAGCGGTTTGGCACCCCAAGACTGGAATCATCCCTCCCGTTATTTATTTATTTACTTTATTTTTGGGATAGGAAGAGCGTGTCTCAAACGCAGTCACTTTCTTCTAGTGAATCATATTATTCATTTAGACACTCCCATATTAAGGCCATGTTCACAAGGGCATTTTAGTATCTGGTAAACGATGCACACTAATATGTGCTGTAGATTGGTTTGATTTGGTTTGGTTTGGTTTTGCTTTTGGGGGTGAAGATCAATGTTTTACCCACAAGACTGGGAGTCAAGTGAGCAGGAAACTCAAACACAAAAGGCTCATCAGCAAATACTGCTGGAGGAACACTTGCTGAATGTATGTATGTATTTCGTCTACTAACCCAATAAGCCTGGATACACACTGACGGTGTGCCAAGCCAAGCTGCTCTATGATCTTTGCAGTTGTATTGTACAGCTCTGAATGTGAGCCAACAGCAGCAATTCGTTCCGTCTTCATCTTGCTCAACTTTCTGAATGAAGGAGGTGCCTTAGCTGCAGTAAGCGGCAGTGCTCCACCTTACAGCAGGGCATACTGCTAAAGCAAGACAGGTCTTTTCTTCCAAAATACAACATTGGAAAGTTCTTGCCAGTCACCCGATTGAAATCCAACTAAGCATGCTTTCCATTCGCTGATGAGAAAACTGAAGGGAACAAGGCCCTGAAACAAGCAGGAGCTGAAGACGGCAGCATTAAAGGCTTGGGAAAAGCGATGTCTATGATTTGCAGACTACGAGCAGTCGCTGCATGCAGAAGAAATGCAACAAAGAACTAAAAATGGTGTCCTGACACAAGGGGGCATTGTAATTTTAACAAGGTGAAAACAAAAGGTATGTAAAATACCCTTCTTTAAGTCTTTAATCTTTAAATGTAAGTGTACCTTAATCATGTCTGAATGTTTGGTCTGATTTGAGATTTACACCATTGAGCAAAGAGGCATGTCAAGAAAAAATTTGCCTTTGTCCCAAACATTACGTAGGGCACGGTAGGAGTGTAATTTCCACAACTGTTAGTGCCTTGTCTCCATTGAAGTCAATGGCAAGAGGTGCATTTTTTACATTTCACAAAATGTCCTTGAGAATAGAGCTTACCGCTCAAACACTCACATCAAATTAAAGAAAGTACCCTGATGTAATGTGAATGGAACATCCTGGAAACAACTTTATTTCCCCCATCCAGTAGCTAGAACCCCTCCTATCACGCGATGCTACCAGCACTAGAAGAGTGAGGCCCAGCACATGCATCCTCCGAACTGCTGCTAATGCAGGGTTCTACGGTAAGCTTTTTGCCTGCTGCTCCTGATATGAAGTAAGCAGGAGCATATGCACAGATAATATACCATTTATGCCTTTTTATAACCCATACTCTTTTAAATTCTTCCTATTAGAAGTGACACATCCTCAACTGTAGAACTATAGCAAAGCAATTTTAAGGCAGTCTAAAGTAAACCCCATAAACCATAAACCCCCCAGAAATGTGTGTATGTTTGAAAAACGAGGCTGAAAAGTGGGCAACTACATTTCCTCCTTAACGTGAACAGAAATGATGACACTGACACTGGATGTGTGTCAACAAAAGCCTCAACTCAACATGTTGGAGGCCATTACTTCAGCTATGAAACTGAAGTTGGCTTCTTACTTGCCCGCTTGGTTTTTAAGTGACTAAGGTGATCATTTATATTCACAGCTTTTTTCATTTAGCTTCAGATCTCTGAGTATAAAATCCAAGGTTGTGCTTCTCATAGGTACCTGACTTCCACGTACGGCTTCTCTCTGAATATCACAATGGAAAATCGTAAAAGGTTTCTAGACGGGTCTTTAGAATCAGAGCTTTGTCCCCGTCTGGAAATTTTCCATATTATATGGATATATGGATATATTTTTGTATCCATATTAGCAGTGGTCATATTATACTAGAACTATTGGCTACACTTGCCCAACGTTTTTTAGTGGTACTGCTCCGTTTTGTCCATATCAGTAAGCTGTCACGTGCACAAATACGGCCGAAATGAACACAGAGTACGGACAAAACCCCCTGTCTATATCCGTATCCATATTTAACCCATTAGCAAGGACGACCCCACCTGTGGGATTTGCCATGGCTGGTCCCTGGTTGGTATGGTCCCATCAGTGGGACTGGAATGTGATAAAGCTTTAATTCCACTAGTTCATCTAAGCCGCTTCTCCTAACACACAGCGTGTCTCTACGACTGGCATACTGGCCTCACACTTGCTCGTTTATCATTTAAAAGGTAGAAACAGCGTGAAGAGTTTGCTGCGCGCTTATCCCACAGCATTAAATCTATAGTCCACCTTAAAAGAACGGCGCCAGTTACGCACAGAAGTCCTGTCTTCCGCACCATTTAAGGTGGAACAGAATATTCTGGTAAAAAGCTGGATAATAACTTCAGCCTTGTGAATGCAGCTTGTCACTTAACCTTAGTATCTATTTCTATTTCTATCTATAAAATGATGTTCTAAAGCATTTTATATCAATCTGATGCAGTAAACACATGATTTAAAGTCATGAGGGGTCATCTCTTTATTACAACTGCTATATTAATACGATATATCACAGGAAACTTGATTGTGTAATTACCGCCCGCTGATTTCTCACGTTGCTCTACAGATGACGTACAGCTGCCTGGCTGAACAATGGTCGATTTCTAGAACTCCCCACTGCTGGTCCCCAAAGATCTCACTCAGACCACCACAGAAAGCCAGAACTCACTTGCAAAAAGCTTAACGTTGAGCATAAATGAGCCTTCAGTGCTCTACTAGATCTTGCAGGGTTGTCAGGAGTCTATTATATATATCTAACCACTTCAGAAAGCTTCTAAAGATCTAGCTAACTGCAATGTGCTCAATGGCCTGCTTGCAAACATGTTCCCCTATGTTCCAGTATGTTCCTACTGTAGTTCTGTGATATCTGTTCTATCACGCAAGGGTTATGTTCTCCTTTGAGGCATGAAGTATGCATTTACCATCTGCTGTATGTCATGGAAGCTTGGTGGAGAGCAGATGCTGGTCTGTGGTGTGTTTACAGCGGACGCATATCTCTAAATAAAAAGCCAGTGCAAAACTAAGCAAGAAAACTCTGGACACCAGGGAAAATCCCATGGACTATATTTGGAGTGTGGAGCAAATTGTGTAATCGTGCACACTGTGCCGAACCGTAGCTTTAAGAGTGTGTGGCTTGTAGTTCAGTCAAGTGAGAGAGCCTAAAGCAGAACGGCTCTGTTAGACAGGGTCAATACCGATGGGTTGTTCTATCCAGCAGAAGCAGGGTAGAAGCTCACCACACCTCACCTGCTGACAATGAGAGAAATTGGCATGACTGCTGTGTGTGCCGCCGGTGCCCCTTTCAGCCTGGTCCTCTGCCTCGATGACAGCTCATGCTTTCTTTTGCTCACGTTTCTCATTCCCTCATTCACCCAAAGCTGAGAACATCCCCTCCCCCACTTTCATTGATCCACGCTGATGCGGCCTGCATGGGTTTAAAACTACAATCAGGGATCTGAGATCAATAAAGTGCCAGCCCTGCCGCTGTGTTGTTCCTGCAGGAGGAGGACGAGGCTGTTTCACTCTGATTCATTCACTGAGCTCCCTCTGAGAGGAGAAGCTCACGTAATGCACTGCAATTAAAGATCTTGGCCAAATCGCGTTGAAATCATCTCTGAACCTTTATTTCGACACTTTATTGTAGGTCTGTTTCATCATAAACATGTGAGAACATGTCCAAAATGTTCCACCTGATAGCTCTGCAAAGCCTTTCCCACCACTTTAAATATATTTCAAATATAAAATTAATATATAATTTAATGTTTTAATGATATATTATATAATATTAAATTAATACAATATTAAAAATAAAAATTCAGCACTTATTTTTTTATTATTAGGTGCTATGCCATCATTTTAAGATGCTTTTTTTGTGATACTATCTCATTATTTCATTAAGTCATTATTCTGAGATTCTTTCACATTATTGTGTGATATTTTGTGTTTTTAATTAGGAATGAATGAAAATCAGATTTAGGAATGGTTTTAAGTGGTGAATGGGCTTTTATATGTGTCTATATTTAATATCTTTATCATCATTTTCATTTTTCCCATCATATCAGATTAAATAAGGCCATGCTCAAGTTTACTTTAAAACTTTCTTTATTTCTAGCCAATTTAAAGCAACATTATGTAACATTTTTACCTTAAAATCTCAGCTTTAAAATCGCTGTGATGCTCTGCTGACCTGTACTAGTGAGATTACTATCTTTATCATTTCCACTCTGGGCTGGGTACACTTCTAACTGCAGCATGTTACTTTGGAGAAGTGGGCAGGACAGCGAGAACTGTGTAACACTGCATAACCCAAATCATATTCGGGCACTATTACTGTACCACGTCAGCCCACTTTCAGTAATGGTTCTGTATCGCTCAGCTCCTCCTCCAAAAAAACAAAAAACAAAAAACTTCCCAACTGTAGGGGCCGCCCAGGAACCAGAAATACCAATTTTCCAACAGGAATATTGCTGAAAGGTCTGTTTTGACAGTGGCGGAAGATTTTAAAGACCCGTCTAGAAACCTTTACCCTTTGTGATATTCAGAGAGAAGCCGTTTGTAGAAGATGACCCCTTGACTTTGAGTCATGTGTTTACTGCATCAGATTGATATGAAATGCTTTAGAATATCATTTTATAGATAGAAATAGAAATAGATACTAAGGTTAAGTGACGAGCTGCATTCACAAGGCTGAAGTTATTATCCAGCTTTTTACCAGAATATTCTGTTCCACCTTAAAAGGTGCGGAAGACAGAACTTCTGTGCGTAACTGGTGCTGTTCTTTTAAGGTGGACTATAGATTTAATGCTGTGGGATAAGCGCACAGCTCTCTCAACTCTTCACGCTGTTTCTACCTTTTAAATGATAGAAATGACGAGC
The DNA here is from genome assembly GCF_030463535.1 of Salminus brasiliensis. Taxonomy (NCBI): domain Eukaryota; kingdom Metazoa; phylum Chordata; class Actinopteri; order Characiformes; family Bryconidae; genus Salminus; species Salminus brasiliensis. The sequence goes on from NC_132891.1 coordinate 14,916,373, forward strand.
TAATGGATCTCAAACGAGCAAGTGTGAGGCCAGTATGCCAGTCGTAGAGACACACTGTGTGTTAGGAGAAGCGGCTTAGATGAACTAGAGGAATTAAAGCTTTATCACATTCCAGTCCCACTGATGGGACCATACCAACCAGGGACCAGCCATGGCAAATCCCACAGGTGGGGTCGTCCTTGCTAATGGGTTAAATATGGATACGGATACAGACAGGGGGTTCTGTCCGTACTCTGTGTTCATTTCGGGCGTATTTGTGCACGTGACAGCTTACTGATATGGACGAAATGGAGCAGTACCACTAAAAAACGTTGGGCAAGTGTAGCCAATAGTTCTAATATAATATGACCACTGCTAATATGGATACGAAAATATATCCATATATCCATATAATATGGAAAACTCCTAGCAACTCATGACTTTTTTTTTGCATCGGCATGTTTGTTGTTTGTCAGAAACCCTCTAGTGGATGTACAGCTTTACATCCATGCCACTGCAAAGGACGCATGAAAGCATGTGGGCAGCAGCGGGTACAACTTTTGAATTTTCAGACCTGAAGAAAGGATAAATGAGCCTCAAAGCTCAGCACTTATAGCTTTGTCTTTACGAAAGAGGAGAAAATCAAGCTCCGTTCAAGCTGAAAAGATCTGCTGTGAGAAGAAGACTCAAGGGTGTAGTGCTAAACAGCAAACAGACAAACATCTGCAAATCAAGCTGCTGGTGTTCTCAGAACAGTAGACTTACCACCCCACAGTCCTGACCTCGACATTGCTGAATGTTTTTGGTATTCATTGGATGCTGAACTTTGGATGTGTGGAAAAATCTGAAAAATCACCTGCAGAGGAGCAGAAAGTGGGTTCCTAAGAAGAACAGAAGCTATAATGAAGGTAATGGTTGGACTCACTAAATACTGAATCATCTGATATTATATTTAGCTGCTGAAGCTTCTGTGGGATTTTCTGTTAACCACCGTGTTTTCTGCTTAAAAAGAAATAACTCGTTCCAACGCCTCTGAGTTTGGCACTGTACTGTATGTGGATGTGTATTTTCGTGATGTATATCTGCAAAAACAAGATGTATATGAAAAAGCATTTCCAAAGGGGCACTGTGCTGTGCGTTTGTATGAGGGCGTTTGTATGCTGTGAGGGCAAATACAGGCGAGTTGTGGCCTTTTGTGTACCTGTGTGTGTGTGTTTGTGTGTGCATGAAATGCAGACTCTTCACAATGTATTGTTTGGCCCGTAAAACTACCTCCACAGCAAACCCGGCACCAATGGGAATAAAGTGTAACACTCTCTCAGCCCTGGCCTTAAAATACACCTTCCACTCCACATTTATTTATACATCCATTTATCAGGACACTCAGGCGCAAAACCAAACGACCAGCAACGGGCTGTGCTATTAGAGCTAAACGCTCCATTTTAACGGCCGTGGCATTGTGTGAATAATGATGATAAAGGATGTGGTCAGGCCAAATTTCTTGGCTCTGCGAGATGGCCACTGATTTGTACACTCCAGACACTGTTTTCCTTTCCAAACCATTTATCTGCTGATTCTCATGTGACTGTATTCTTCACAAAGGAACACAACTGAGGATACAAGCTGAACTGTAACACAGTAAGCTGGCTAACAAGCAAAGGGTTTGGCCCTCACTGGTCATGTGATGTTTCGCAGCAAAAAGTATTAGCGTTGTTTGGCTCAACAGTATAAATTAGATGACCACTACATACTACGCCGTCCGCACAAACGATATTTAGCTGTTTGCGTCGGTGTCGGCAAAACTTCTCCAATTTCGAAAGAATTTTACTTATTTTAGGTATTTCGCAATGAGGGCATTTACATGTACTTCATAATCAGATTTTGTCAGTAATCCGATCACCGTGTTCACATCACCTGAGTAATGAGATCATAGGAAACTCTGGGTCTACATGAGTCAGGCAGTAATCAGAGTTCTGCTTTACAACCAGCCAGTATACTTGCAGAATTAGACGTCATGTAAAATCCAAACTCCATGCAACATTTCTTTTACAACATCGAGCAAATTTAGCTGAAAATATGACCATACTTCATCTAGAAGATGAAAAATATTTAAATGCTTAAGTTTCAGCGTTGCTCCAAATGGTTCTTTTTTTCTGGTACAATGGTTATGTTCCAAGAGAATTCCAGGTAACATAACTAGATTTCTAGACGTGACTCCAATCTAAGGGGTATGCTGTTTACAGGACTAATTGAATAATCAGATAACTGCTAACAGAAATCTGATTATGATCAGATTATTAAGTGCATGTAATTACACTCACTGTAATCTTGAGGTAAAGGGAGAGTAACAATCATAAGAAAATGTGTTTTTTTAATAAGAGCACAGCTGTGTAAAGTGTAGAAGCACTTGTGACTGACGAAACCCTCCACTATACTGTTGAACTGCATGGTTCTGGTATAAAACAAGCGTGCAATATCATCACTGTCCAGTGAAAAACATGTATCTCCAAAACAGTGACTTTTAATGTCAATGTCAATGTCAAATAAGTCAAAAGAACCCCCCCCCCCCCCCAGTACTTTAGAGCATTTCTATTGGTACATTCATCCTGAATTTTATACACAAACACAACAGACAAAAATGGAGATACATGTTTTTCATTTTACAGCAGCAATATAATATATGCTACGTTAAAAAGCATGTATTTCATGTATGAGGTCTATTTTTTTTAGCTTTTCTATTGATTATTTTTTTCTTTTTCTTCGTTTCTCCAGTCGCTTCTCTTCCCCATTTAACAAAGCTGGTTGAGAAAGCTGGTTGAGATGACGCTGCTATACAGAGTGAAGCGCCATTCTGTTTCAGTTTCCTCAAATTCTGGCCACTAGTGTTGGTAAACACCATACGCTAGCCTAAGTTACACTCTCATGTTAAAAAATCTCTCATGTAGTGATAGGGAGGTTCTATACCCTAATCATGTCTCGGGAAGAAATCCTAGGTAGAGAGATGGGGTGGGCACTAAGTGAGAGGGCAAGGGAGTACCAAGTTGTTTCGTCTCTAGGTGCAACACACATCACATCTTGTGTACCATCTAGTATCTAAAGAATGGACTATTCCATCCTTTAAAAAATCACTTCACTGGCTGCACGAGTGTAATTTATAATAGGGAAACTTGGTATTTCCCTGTTTCCAGCATCGCATTAAGGCAAGTGTTGACTTAGATGCAGTGTTTCTGTGTCTCAGCCTCAGCTCTAATGGTCTCCACTACAACACCGCACAACAGTAGTGGCACCAAATGCACTTCACTTTTACTTCCAAGCGGATATCGCAGTATCCAACTACAGAAACCGCTACCGCTGTTAAACCTGCCACTTCTGAGGGTTCACTAACCGTGTGACTTCTAGATTCCGAATGGAAGGAGTCTTACAATATGCAATAAAGGGCAAACTACAAACACTGTAACACACATCATATGTATTACTTACCTTTTGGGCAAGATCTGACCTGATCTAAAATGATTTACAGTCTCTCTCTTTCTCTTTCTGCACACTCACACACACACACACACACACACTTCAACTTCATGCAGGCCTGGAGCAGCAGAAGGAAAGTATGCGATGGATGATGGAATACAAGAGACTTTTCCCATGATTACTCTACCAGACTGCATAGAAAGCCTGGAAACGTATTTCCATCACCATAACTAAAGATCCATCTGGGACTGAGAGAGAGAGAGAGAGAGAGAGAGAGAGAGAGAGAGAGATTGGCACATTCCTCACAACACCTGCTTTATGAGCGTTTGCACATTATGCAGTGTCTAAAACCTTCTCATAGCTGATGAACTCTCCTCTACAAGACTGTCAGTGATTTTGGCTCCTCCGCTCTGTTATTAGCGGGTTCTCACTAAGCGAGCCTGACACCCCGACAAAGTAACTAAACTAAGACAGTCAGAGGGAAGGAAAGAGCTACAGATAGTGTAATCAAACCTCAGCCTTGATGAACGTGAATATCATTATGAGATGATTATGAATATGTATAGGCCTGAGTCAAAGAGAGGTCACACACACTCTGCCAGACTTTTACTCCTTTACTCTCTTTCTCAGCTACAGTCATCCTTAGAGAGAATTTTGGAGGAGGATGTCTTATCTAAAACCTGTTCAAACCTGGGATTTACATTCGTTTTTGGTGGACGGCTCACGGTCAAATTTCAATTGCCCATTCCTTCTCATCCACGAGTCTCCAGCTCATCTGGACTCAAACGTATTGAATGGAGCACCATCCATCATTCCAGAGAACACAGTTCCACTGCTCAACAGCTCTTTATACCCCTCTAGACCACCCCTGACATTAGGCAAGGTGCCAACAGGTTCATGTTTATCTGCTCCGGAGAGTCCTATTCTATTGACAGTACTTCTCTACAGCCACTAGACAAGCTGTGTGTGTGTATATGCATTTGCACATCTGTGCCAACAATGGGAGCCCCTTAAAGTAGCTGAATTATTGCATTGATTAGAAGGGTTGTCCACACACATTTGGACACATAGCGTAGCTAGTTCAGCCTAAGAGCAGACCACAAGGTCTTCAACAGTTCCACAGCGTCAATACAGGACCTACAGGAAGCTCTTAGCTACTGATAATGTCAAAATACAGCATCTCCCATCAGCCAGAGAGACTGTACACGTTCGAGGTTAAATGGGAGGTGAGCAAGGAGGAAACCCTTGCTCCAAAAAAAAAAAACAATAAAAAAACCATCAGGTGAAGCTGGCACGTTTTCCAGAGAAACCTTTACCATTTACAATTTCCTCCTATTATAAACAGACAAATCTTATATTGAGGCCTTTACAGTTTGTCACTGCACCTCTGTGGGATGTTTTTCCTTTTTTCCCTCCTTCGGTCTGTTTTTCTCTCGCGCTCTCGTCTTCTGGCGATGATGGCAATGGAGATATGTCATGGGACGCCACGGGGAGGCCCTACTGTATTGCTGAAAGGTGACAAAAATAGAGAGCAGCAGAGTGAAAGTCGGGGTGGAGGAAAGACAAGAGAGCAGCGCCGGGGGATGTTGATATTTAACGTAACAGATGCGGGCGCACATTTTATAGACCAAATGCACGTTGGCACTGTGCCCCCTCCGCTGGTGGAGGTAGGGAGAAAATAAACGTGAAACCCTTCAACATGCTGCAATCAGCCAAATAAAGCAGGAATGGCTGCTGCGCTCTGCCGCATAAAAGGTTTACAATCTACAGCTCACTGTTGCAGAACGGTAGGGACAGAAAGAGGGAGAGGGGGGGGGGGAGGGTACAACTCATAGCCCCACCTAGCAGCACCAGTCTAGGCATAGATTGTGTGTGTTCTTGTGCGCATATATGCAACCCAGTTTATTCCTCGTCATTTTATACACCTTAAGTATCAGGATTATGTCAGGATAGAGCTTATTCACACAAAAACCCTGCCAGTACTGGGACACTACCTTCCTCTTTTGTTCTGCATCTGGGGACGAGATTGGTCCCAGGACTGCTGCCATTTAAAGGGGCGCTAATTTCCCCCGGCCCAACTCTTGACATGAGGTTCTCCTTGTGAAGCTAGTCAGCTTAAACATGCCACAGAATGGATGTGGAAGCTGTTGTTTAAAGTATAAGCAGTAAGTATGTGACTTTAGTTGGAGCAGAAATGCTCAGATATGGGTTTACAAGCCTGTTTACAACCTTGTTACATTACTCAGAATGAAAAATGCTGATTTTACAGGCTCAGGAAAAAAATTATGAGCTCTGCTTTTACAGTACGGTTCACGCCCCTGTCCTCATGACGGTTCACAGTAGTCACGTAGCATAGTTTTGTTTGTAGCATTTAGCATTTTTAAGTTTTATCCGACAGTGTTGCTGTCCTCTCAGTGTCCTCTCAGTGCAGTGTGTGTTTTGCTAGCTGAAAGAATGTAGCCAGGTTAGCTTTTAGCCTAGCTCCCACTGGCTTTCCAGTGGTTTAGCTAGTTTGGTCAGCTGTTAACTTTGGTCAGCTGTTCACTTTTAACTGTCAAACAGCTCTTTTGCGGACACTGGTACAGAAAAAGCTGCCATAATTATTTTTTTTTTTGAAAACTAGTAGAGTGTGAAGGTGATGTGCTGCTCTTTTACATTTTTACATGACAGTTTATTGTTATGAATTGCTCACAGCACAATTAATTAATTACGGGAACAGCCGGTAGGGGCAGATATCATGCAAACAGTATCTTATACGTACCCTTGCCACATGAAACCACCTGCCGTAAACGGGGTGCGTGTGAGTAGCATGTGAGAGATACATAAACATCGTTTGTCCACATCTGTGAACTGGTAATTAATCCAGATGTTCAGAGCACAAAACCGTCACAGCCTATCAAAGCCCGCAAATGTGATGGACAGGTGCAATTGTGAAAAAAGTGATGGATTAGTAGCGAGGGAACAGAACACGCAATGGCTCGTCCTCTGTGCGGCATTACAGTAACCGCTAAGAGCTAACCCTCTCCTCACTCGAGCGCTTAAGCAGATTAGGAAAATTAGCATGTTGTTTATTTATTTATTTATTTTTACCAGGATGTATTGCCTCTGATGTGATGGTTTCAGGATAGCGTTCCAGTTTCCAGAGCTGCCTTCAAGCATCGTCTTGAGGTAAAGCGACTTTTTTCCGGCCTTTATGCTTAAATGTTTCAATCTAGACCTGGGCAACACACACACATATGCACGCACACATACACACACACACACACACACACTTTAAATGAAAGGCATCATAAAGTTTGACTGCAGCCCTGTTAACCCCACAATGTCCCAGATGAAAGCTCCAGTGAGCGACTGCGTTCTGCTGGGAGCTGCTATACTGTATTTGCACTGCTTACTCAACCAGAATGTGCCTGCAGCTCTGTGTCTACTGGCCCATACTAACATCTACTGCTGCTTCAGGACGAGCACAACCTATAGGGCAGGATAACTAATGCTCGCACACACACACATACCCCTTTTCCATCTCCCTCAGAGTCTTCTACTAGTGGTGAAACACTAGGGCTAAGGCTGGGTATTGTTCAGAAAGAGCTGCACAATATCGGAATCATATCAGAATCAATTGCTTAAAAATGAATGATCAGCATCTGGTAGTTCCTCAGATTTGTCTGACACCTGAAACTAGAAGTGGTCAATATGGCATTGCGTCATATTGTGATGAACTGTGACACACAATGTACTTTTTCTGAGCATATCATGGAAATTGTCAGTGCTTCAAGGAAACTGACCAAGGCCATGTTCCATTACAGTGTAGTCAGTGCTGTTTAACTCTCTGTGTTTCAAAATATAGCACAGAGCGGTCGCGAGTTTGAACCTTGAGCAATCGGAACATTTTTTTTGCCATCAGTGGCCAAACAACTGGCTGTGCTCTCTCCAGATAGGTAGATGGCATCTGTTAGCTGGTGTGGTGTAGCTGGGGGCCAAGTGTGTTGGCTGCCCGGCAATGCCGCATTGCTAGTAGTCCCAGGTCGCTGAAGCCCCTGATTTCTACATGTATATAGGCCAGCACATTTTGGTTTTTGCCCCCTTAGTTTTTTTTTTTAAGTGTAATGAATCCATTTTTTCCCCCAAAATAATGGCTTATGTTGGAAGAATGGCAAGGCAAGACATGTTTATTTAGATAGCTCAAAGGAATTTCATACACATAGGCACATAATCGCATAAAAACATGGGTGATAAAGAAAAAAATGAATACAAGACAAAAATATGTAAAACAGAAATAACAATAAAAAAGAAATGGAAAATAAAACATTTAAGCATAAACTTAAAAAAAAAAGTTAAGACAACAAAAGACTAAAATATCTACATTAAGGCATTTAGAGTACAAAAAACACAGCACATCCAACAAGCTACAAAACCTTGTGCATCTTTTGTACAATTAATGCTTTACTATTTAATTTCCATTCCACCGGCAGAATGGCCACTAGTGGGGCCTTTAGACAGAGGTTAAAGGGAACGAGAAGAGCTGGTCTGATTCAGTCTCACTGCAGCTACTAATTTACTCCACCCCGTTTGCACCAGACTAACCGCTGCACACGCAAATACCACAAAATCAGACACACCATTAAGACAAAACCTGATTTTTGCACTTGCATTATGAGGCATCGGTATCATATGTGACATTCCCAGCTCTTATCCCATTACAGCTGTTAACACACACAAATCCTCCATCACTCAGTTCAGTAAAGATGCAGAGTACTCAAACATTTAGCACTCATATAAATCAACACTCTCGAATGACACACGCACACACACACACACACACACCAATCTTCATGTCACTCTGCTGTGATGTTTGTGTTTCCAGCATCTGTAAGGAGCTCGAAGAGAACTAGGTCAGCTCAGGAAGCCTCAAAATCGAGGAAAAAAAGAGAGGAGAGAGAGAGATGGAGAGAGAGAGTGAAGAGAGAACAAAAGAGAAAGAGGATAAAGACAAGAGCATGAAGAAGGCGGCCCAGACAGACGAAAAAAGTGTCTCAAAGTTCGGAAAGTGAGCTGGAATATCGAGGTATTTCCACAAAGGATGGCCAAACTCTGTAAACACCTTAAATCACACAAACAGTTTAAACCATCAGACAACAAAAACAAGCTCCCACCACCAAGAGCGACAGTTTAGGGCAGTCCCGTTCTGGGTGAGGGAAAGCGTGGCATTGATGAGCAGGCTGAGGGGCGAGGGGGGCGAGGGGGCCGAGCGAGGCCGCCCTGCTTTAGAATTCTCCTCACGGTTGCTGGCTCTGCTCTGCTGCCTGCAGCTCAGAGAGACTATCCCCATCAACTCCCTTAATGACCCCGCGGATACACGCGGCTGCTTCCCAACACCTGCAACGCACACGTCACGCTCCCACCACCAACTGCTGTGCGTGTGTGTGTGTGTGTGTGTGTGTGAACGGGTGTGCTGCATATGTGTGAGAGCGTGGGTGTGCTTTCAGTAAGGGTCGAACAGGGCTGGAAGTGACGGACTGATGCTGGGGCTCCCTCCTGACTCTCATGACTCCCTTCTTCAGCGAGGATCTGCATCTGCTCTCGCTCGGCTGAGCCCCTGCATCACTCTCTGGATGACAATTTACACTTTTTCGCAGGCGCTCCTTTTCGCGGGTGCTTTAGTGCCGACCCAGAGGAGCTTCCAGCGTCAAGCCGCTGCATGCCTGAAACGTGAGAAGACGTGAATAAAGCAGGGGAGCAGGGCGCTGAGAATGAGAATACTGATTCGGGGCTCCTTGCGTGTGATTGACAGTCGGCTTATTTATTTTTATTTGGGCCGACCTGTCTTGCGATTTTAAATGACGTGAGCCACCGAAGCGCATTTGCCGCATTTGAATGCCAAGTGCGTGCGTCCCTCGTCCCTGCATGAGTTAATTCTACCCACCAGCATGTGTGTTTCAATGCGTTATTCAGCCCGCAAAGGCCATGCTTTGACAAAGCAGCAGATAAACAGTGTTGTTGTGTTTGCGGCCTGAGGCTTTGGTGAATACAAATTGGCCAAAAAAAGGACCATCGGCCAATGTGGCACGAAATCGGAATGGGAAACAACCATAACAATGAATGATCGATGCAACCCTCAATAATAAGAGCGGAGGACGTCACGCATGCATCCTGCTGTCACTCCAAGCATTGCTGACTCGCCAGTTCCACCGAGGAGATGAGCTCTGCACGACGCATGTGACACATGTATGTGGTGCAACAGAATTGGCCATCTATGAGCACCAAGTATGGAAAGATATCATCAACAGATGTCTGCATGTTGTGGGGTACAGTGCACACACATTTTCACTCATACAGCGTACAGAGAGTTATGTGCCAAATCGATTGGAAAAGAAACGGAATCAGTTATTACATACGATCAGTGCGTCCCTAATTAGCATTGCTTCAACACTGTTAGTGGGACTAATCTTACCCCTGCCCCACCCGATTCTGAAGCAATGTATTAGGGGTGGGAATCTCTAGGCGGGTGGTGATGGGATGATAATATGATAATCAATTAATATTGATGCATCTTTATTTAATACATAGGATTTTCTTTTCCTCACTCTGTGACGACTTTCTTTTAAAGCAAAAAAAATTAATGGTCCATAATGAATTTACTTCCAGTATATTGTATTAATAAAAAAATGGTAGTAAGTAATGTTCAACTGTAAATCAACTGGAAGGTTTTGCAGTGGGGCTATGGTGGACAAAGGTAGTAAGACGCCTTACCCTCCCTAGTTGAACGGGGTTTTCTGTCTGTGATATGCTTATAAACTTAGACTACCTTTGAGTTTAGCTTTACAAATGACCTGTTAACACACCTCAGTGCCACCTGCATGCTTTGATCTAGCCGTTGTATTGACATTATCAAGCGGCGAACAGCTTATCTTTGTAGCTTGGCCTGCTAGTTAAAATGGTAGATACATCTAACCCTACATCTCCCTCATTTCTTAGTACAGTGATAGTGGGCATGGACATATGTTAGCTAATTTAACAGGACTGGCAGTTAGTGTTCTTCTTCAAGCACATTCAGCTGTTTGAAAAAGGGGCACTGCCAGGGATTTTGGGCCCCTTAACTTCTGCCAAAATACTGCCAATTAAGACATTTTAGGGCCCATGTCAGTCACAGCCCCTTAGAATCATCCTAAATCCCCCAATTAGGCACCCCCTTGTGTCGAAAGAAGTAGTTGAGTGGATTCACGTGTTTCGGAGGAGGCACAGCCTAGCCTTTACAGTCCTAGTGCTGGTGGCATAGTGTGATGGGAGGAGTCCTAGACAGTGAGTGGGAAAAAAAAAAAGATTTCGTCCCAGAATCGGTTTCACAAAAAAATCACACCAGAAACATCCATATTGGGCAGAATCCCCAACACAGGAAGCATATCCTATCTGCCAGGAGAGAAGTAGTGCTGTACACTGCCAGCACAGTACGTCCTTGCCTGCCCCAGACCGGGAGACAGTGAGAGACCCTATTACGCATGGACGAGCACATATCCACACATTCACACTCGCACATACATACACACACAAGCTTATATCCAGCTACGTTTGATTCTGTGATAAATATTGGCACTGCTTAATACCTTTTGCTTATGCGCAGCCTCTTACTGTTTGTACTCAGTTCATTTTTATTCTAATTGAACTTACAATTTGCATTAGTGGTGCACAGTTAGCATTAGGGGTGCACAATTAGCAGTAGGGGTACTAAACAATCAGGAAGAGACAAGACAGGAATCAGAGAGCTTTTCCACTAAACAACATTTTGACAGTTGGAAGATTATGTTGGACGACATAGGCAACTGATTGTTGTTTAAGATTGATGGCTGATGTGCTTAATGCCTATTTTGCTAGTGAGGTGAAGTGGGAGGGCGGACTTGATGTTTTGGTAAGGAGTCCGGGCCATTTTTTTTTCTGTGGGCTGCGTGTGAAGCCCCCCACCCCCCCCACCCCTGCCATTAGAGTAGTGGTCCGATGAAGAGGGAATGTGGAGGAGGTAGGTCAGAAGTTTGTTGAGCAGGGATAGACTGTAAGGGCTGGGTACATAGGAGGAGCTAAGGGCATGGTCCTCCTCCCAAAATTAAGTTAATTTATTGTAATAGGGAGAACAGCGTCTCTATTGTTGCTGCACCGGCCTCGGCACACTGCTAACTGCACTATGTAACTCTGACATGATGTGGGCAGGGCAATGCTTGTGAGTAAAGTGTAATGCTGTGTATATGAATCATAATTGTGTTGAATTCTGTACAGTACCGGTCAAAAGCAGCATCATGGGCAACTGCTATTTCTTGCTCCTGGGCTTCCCCTACAGTTGGGAAGTGGGATTTTTGAGCTTTGGGCGCTTTGAGACACCACAAATGGACACATTTCTTGACAAGATACAAGATACTGAGAGATACAGTACCAGACAATGGACTCCTGCTTGAATGTGTACTGATCATCATCTTAAAAACATCTAATCCAAAAGCTAGGGTGACCCTATTTTGGTTTTCAAAAAAGAGGACACTGGGGACACACTGGTATCCACTGCAGTTGAGATGTTGTGACAAGAGGGTTTTAAGGCCTAAGTTGTCGGACTGTGGCAGTGTGTATGTATGGGGGTGAAAATACCTCTTAGCATGCAGCTACAGTATGTTAATGTACATTAACACATACACAGTTTCATTTAGCAAGACCAATAAACAGCCTTAAAAGCATATATGACGAAACCATCTGCTTTCAGTTCAACTTACAACTTAGGTCTACTTGAACCCTCGAGCTCCTATATGTTGAAAATAGAAATATGGTCACTCTAGCAAATGTTTTTAAAATGATGATCAGCACACATTCAACCAGGTGTGTCCCAACGTTTGACCGGTACTGTATCTCTCAGCATGTCCAGAAATGCGTCCTTTAGTGGTGGCTCAAAACGCGAATTCCACTACTGCCAAAATACCAGTTCTCCATGATGCTGGTTTAAATATTGTGGAAAGGTGTAACGGACATGACCTAAACTGACCTGAGTTGGGAACCAAAACCGAGAGACGAGAGAGAAAGAGACAACAATTTCATTTAGGAGAAAGATGAAAGGAAATGCTATATCCTCTCCCAGACAATCGCTGAGGCATACAAGTCCTCTCTAGCCCCCTGTTAATAATTCAACAACTAACTATCAGTAAACCCCTCTCACTCTTTCTTACTCTCTCTCTCTCTCTCTCTCTCTCTCTCACACACACACACACACACACACACACACACAAGTGAATTACCTCCCCGCCCAGGCACTCACACAGTATGAGAGATCCCCTGTGATAGAAGGCTGAATTTGGGCTGAGGTCCAGATCTTCTCTCCTTCGGCCTCTCTCGCCAGGGCCCGGAACGCAGGCAAGCCAAACTGCCAATGATGAGTTTTTATCTACAGATTACTTTATCAACGCTGCTCAGCTTTAGGAGCTTGCATAGTACACCAGAAAACACTCACCCGCTCTTTCTCTATTGGGCCACAAATATCACAAAAACCTTGTATTGTGTTCAAATTCCCTGATGAATGGACCAATAGAAAAGCTCCTGACTTGAAATAAAATCATTTTCCATTGACATCCACTGAAAGTTAAGAAGGTCTTTTCTTTCTCCTGTAAAGTTGCAGAGCATCAGTAAGGTCAGGTACTGGATGATTTCTTTTGGATCAGGAAACTTATCCCAGTGGTATTCAGAGATGCTCCATCACTTCAGAGAATGCAGCTGGAGAATGCTAGGGGGCTTTATCCCTCTCTAGTTGACTCTTGCCATTGGCTGCTCCAGAGTGTCCCATTCTGTTGGTAATGATCACCTCTAAACAGCCTGTATGTGTGCAAGTGAATTTCTGTGTCAACAACAGGTCTCAGCGCCCACCAAAAGTGTTCAAAAGAAGGACAACTAGTGAACCGGCGACAGGGTCATTGTTGTGATACATAGAGGTTGGTTGATTGGTGTACTCCTCTCTACCTCTCTCTCTCTTTAGCACACGATCAGCATGTGTTCATAGATCTTCAGAACATTTCCCAAAAATACAAAATGTAGTGCAATAAACAAATCTCTCTCGCAAACACAAGCATAATGAAGGAGAGTGGTGTTCAGACAAAAAAGTGAGAGAACGTGATTTACCAAAAGCACAGTGAGTGAGAGAGCTTTACCACAAGCGCAGTGAGTGAGAGAGCTTTACCAAAAGCGCAGTGAGTGAGAGAGCTTTACCAAAAGCGCAGTGAGTGAGCTTTATCAAAGGCGCAGTGAGTGACAATGTTTGCACACTGAGCGAGAGCGCTTTACTGACAGCAGAGTGAGAGCGCTTTACTGAAAGCACACTGAGCGAGAGCGCTTTACTGAAAGCACACTGAGCGAGAGCGCTTTACTGAAAGCACACTGAACGAGAGCGCTTTACTGAAAGCACACTGAGCGAGCACGCTTTACTGAAAGCACACTGTGCGAGCGCGCTTTACTGAAAGCACACTAAGTGAGAGTGCTTTACTGAAAGCACACTGAGCGAGAGCGCTTTACTGAAAGCACACTGAGCGAGAGCGCTTTACTGAAAGCACACTGAACGAGAGCGCTTTACTGAAAGCACACTGAGCGAGCACGCTTTACTGAAAGCACACTAAGTGAGAGCGCTTTACTGAAAGCACAGAGTGAGAGCGCTTTACTGAAAGCACACTGAACGAGAGCGCTTTACTGAAAGCACACTGAGCGAGAGCGTTTTACTGAAAGCACAGAGTGAGAGCGTTTTACTGAAAGCACAGAGTGAGAGCGCTTTACTGAAAGCACACTAAGTGAGAGTGTTTTACTGAAAGCACACTGAGTGAGAGCGTTTTACTGAAAGCACACTGAACGAGAGCGCTTTACTGAAAGCACACTGAGTGAGAGCGTTTTACTGAAAGCACACTGAACGAGAGCGCTTTACTGAAAGCACACTGAACGAGAGCGCTTTACTGAAAGCACACTGAGTGAGAGCGCTTTACTGAAAGCACACTGAACGAGAGCGCTTTACTGAAAGCACACTGAGTGAGAGCGTTTTACTGAAAGCACACTGAGTGAGAGCGCTTTACTGAAAGCACACTGAGTGAGAGTGTTTTACTGAAAGCACACTGAGCGAGAGTGTTTTACTGAAAGCACACTGAGCGAGAGTGTTTTACTGAAAGCACACTGAGTGAGAGCGCTTTACTGAAAGCACACTGAGTGAGAGCGTTTTACTGAAAGCACACTGAGTGAGAGCGTTTTACTGAAAGCACAGAGTAAGAGCGCTTTACTGAAAGCACACTGAGCGAGAGCGCTTTACTGAAAGCACAGAGTGAGAGTGTTTTACTGAAAGCACAGAGTGAGAGTGTTTTACTGAAAACACAGAGTGAGAGCTCTTTACTGAAAGCACAGAGTGAGAGCTCTTTACTGAAAGCACACTGAGCGAGAGCGCTTTACTGAAAGCACACTGAGCGAGAGCGCTTTACTGAAAGCACACTGAGCGAGAGCGCTTTACTGAAAGCACACTGAGCGAGAGCGCTTTACTGAAAGCACACTGAGCGAGAGCGCTTTACTGAAAGCACACTGAGCGAGAGCGCTTTACTGAAAGCACACTGAGCGAGAGCGCTTTACTGAAAGCACACTGAGTGAGTGTTTTACTGAAAGCACACTGAGTGAGAGTGTTTTACTGAAAGCACACTGAGTGAGAGTGTTTTACTGAAAGCACAGAGTGAGAGCGCTTTACTGAAAGCACACTGAGTGAGAGTGTTTTACTGAAAGCACTGAGCGAGAGCGCTTTACTGAAAGCACACTGAGTGAGAGTGTTTTACTGAAAGCACAGAGTGAGAGCGCTTTACTGAAAGCACAGAGTGAGAGCGCTTTACTGAAAGCACAGAGTGAGAGCGCTTTACTGAAAGCACAGAGTGAGAGCGCTTTACTGAAAGCACACTGAGCGAGAGCGCTTTACTGAAAGCACACTGAGTGAGAGCGCTTTACTGAAAGCACACTGAGTGAGAGCGCTTTACTGAAAGCACACTGAGCGAGAGCGCTTTACTGAAAGCACACTGAGCGAGAGCGCTTTACTGAAAGCACACTGAGTGAGAGCGCTTTACTGAAAGCACACTGAGTGAGAGCGCTTTACTGAAAGCACACTGAGTGAGAGCGCTTTACTGAAAGCACACTGAGTGAGAGCGCTTTACTGAAAGCACACTGAGCGAGAGCGCTTTACTGAAAGCACACTGAGTGAGAGCGTTTTACTGAAAGCACACTGAGTGAGAGCGTTTTACTGAAAGCACACTGAGTGAGAGCGCTTTACTGAAAGCACACTGAGTGAGAGCGCTTTACTGAAAGCACACTGAGCGAGAGCGCTTTACTGAAAGCACACTGAGTGAGAGCGTTTTACTGAAAGCACACTGAACGAGAGCGCTTTACTGAAAGCACACTGAACGAGAGCGCTTTACTGAAAGCACACTGAGTGAGAGCGCTTTACTGAAAGCACACTGAACGAGAGCGCTTTACTGAAAGCACACTGAGTGAGAGCGTTTTACTGAAAGCACACTGAGTGAGAGCGTTTTACTGAAAGCACACTGAGTGAGAGCGCTTTACTGAAAGCACACTGAGTGAGAGTGTTTTACTGAAAGCACACTGAACGAGAGCGCTTTACTGAAAGCACACTGAACGAGAGCGCTTTACTGAAAGCACACTGAGTGAGAGCGCTTTACTGAAAGCACACTGAACGAGAGCGCTTTACTGAAAGCACACTGAGTGAGAGCGTTTTACTGAAAGCACACTGAGTGAGAGCGTTTTACTGAAAGCACACTGAGTGAGAGCGCTTTACTGAAAGCACACTGAGTGAGAGTGTTTTACTGAAAGCACACTGAGCGAGAGTGTTTTACTGAAAGCACACTGAGCGAGAGTGTTTTACTGAAAGCACACTGAGTGAGAGCGCTTTACTGAAAGCACACTGAGTGAGAGCGCTTTACTGAAAGCACACTGAGTGAGAGCGTTTTACTGAAAGCACACTGAGTGAGAGCGCTTTACTGAAAGCACACTGAGTGAGAGCGCTTTACTGAAAGCACACTGAGCGAGAGCGCTTTACTGAAAGCACAGAGTGAGAGCTCTTTACTGAAAGCACACTGAGTGAGAGTGTTTTACTGAAAGCACAGAGTGAGAGCGCTTTACTGAAAGCACACTGAGTGAGAGCGCTTTACTGAAAGCACACTGAGTGAGAGCGCTTTACTGAAAGCACAGAGTGAGAGCGCTTTACTGAAAGCACACTAAGCTAAGGGGACCAAAAGCACACTGAGGCGTGCCAGTTTTACAGTACCCGTTTCTTCCAGTAGCTCCAATTTAAATCTCAAAACTGGAGAACAGAGAACCACGGGAAGGCAGATTAAGACATGAAGACGACAAAAAGGAGACTGCCTGCGAGGAGAAGATGAGTGAACGATTCCTCTCAGGAGAAGAAAGCTGGCCGACCGAGGAGGCGCTTTGAAGGCGCGACTCGAGCCTCCCTCCAGTTAGCATTAGCAAAAAAACCACAAAAACGACGGAGCGGCGAGACGGCGGCCAAATCTGCGGAGGCGGAGTGGAGCAGAGTGTGTGTTCTGCGTGTTCTCTGAGGGAGACGCGGTGTAGTCCCACATTCATTATTTATCACACCAGTTTTGAAGACTGTGGACAAAACAGGCAGCCAGAGCTCTGCGAGCCTGAGGAGAAGTTTTATTTTCTGTGGAGTTTCGGTACCCGGCTGGCTAACAGCTCCAGTAGCAAAGTGATGCTCATCGAACGGACCAATCAGAACGCCTCAGAAATAAAACAAACACACTCCTGAAACGTGGATGGGTCTGACTCAGGTGTGTACTCTCACATTCATTTACTCACAGGCTGTAGGCTTACTTTTTACCACCGGTGTGTTCATGAAGGCTAATGTAGGCTATCTGTCGTAGCCTGTTTCAGTCGAACCGCTGGACTGAGCGTTAGTTCCTGGTTCAGCTCTGTCACCCTCACAGGTCCTGTTTATATGAGAAATCCGACACCGGCGCACAGAACAGCCGCCTTCGCCAATCGTATCCGTTTCAGCACTGAACTGTAACACTGGGTGGGAGCCCGCGGACACACACACACACACACACACAAGTGTGTATTTATCTCTTTGCAGGCTATCCACTGACTTCAGTATCTCTGCAGGCCAGTAATGGACCCCAAGCCAACTGTTACCAAAATGAGTATTTTACAAAAGCTGCATTTTAGTCAAATAAATAAATAAAAATTAATTAAAATAAAGTAACTTTTTCCTCGTGTGGAGCAGCATACACTTTTTTCTTTAAAAAAAAATACAAGCACTTATCCATCACAGACAAAAAATAAATAAATCCGAGTTTGCACGGATTTATAGGGACCCTTAAGGATGTGCAGGTTCTCCGCCATACTGGGGACATTTGGTCCCCACAATGACCTAAATACATAGTCCCTCACACACATAAACACACACACGGCGAGGTCCAGGCTGGCGCGTGCATCCGAGGCGGAGCGATAGAGCCGCGCGCCCATCTGTCTCATATAAACTACAACAGCCAGCAAGCACACGTACGAAGAGGAAAACGCGTGAACGCGCTCAAACACACACACACACACACACATACACACACACTACGACTCATATTATGCAGCGCTTTTTCCCCTTTCATTTCATGCACGCTGCACGCCGACGCTGCTGCATTTCCCCCCTCTGTCGCGGTGCCATGTGAGGCTGTCTCACCTCCAGACCTGGCCCAGCTGCAGAATGTGTACGACGGACTGGAAGAGCCACATGCACGCCCTGCAGCACCGCAGGGTACGGCTGGTCGAGCGCGCCGCCGAGCCTCCCGCTCCCGCTCCCGCTCCTCCTCCTCTTCCTCCAGCGCCTCCTTTACCCCCGCCGATGTGATGGAAGTCGCCTCCTTCAACCGTCGCCTCCTGCTCCTCGCGCGGCCGCTCCTCCGTCTCCTCCATCTCCGTGTAGTCGTAGACGAACCACCTGAAGCTGAGCACCTGCACCACGGCGGAGGGCACGGCCACGAAGACGAGCGTGAGCGCGAACCACCAGTAGTCCCGCCGCGCGTAGTAGTCGGCGGCCAGCCACAGGTCTGTGGCGGCGTCCGAGAAGAAGACGAGCAGCGCGCACACCACCCAGCAGCAGTCCAGCAGCGGCGAGCGGCCCGTGCGCGCGCCCTGCCGTGCCTCCGCATCCTCGCGGCTCTCCCGCTCGCGCTCCGGCTCCGCCACGCACGCCGCCGCTCCGTCCGACTTAGCGGCCATGTTGGTTGGTAGAGGGGGGAAGAGAGTAGGGGAAAAGGAGCGCGAGGTAGGATGAGAGGGGAGGGGTGGGTGTGTGTGTGAGTGCGCGCGCGTATGCGAGTGAGAGCGAGCGAGCGAGCGAGAGAGAGAGCGAGAAAGAGAGAGAGAGAGGCTGGCTGTGTGTTTCTTATGTTACACTAGGCTACCAGCCGCTCTTCAGTAACTGCGCGCGCACGCTCGCATACACGCGCATCCGCTGAGCCGTTCCATCCAATTGATCAATAGGTTGATGGAACAGAACCTGGTTCTAGATAGCCAGCTCAACTAACCCAAAAACCAGCCTCTCCTTCTTTTTTACATTTGTAAATACACATCCCCCCACGGTATCTGTTAATGGGTGGTGGTTGGGGGCTTCTTTTGGCTCTATGTTTTTCCTCAAATCTCTACAGTAATAATTAAAACTCTGGCGTGTTAATAATTAACGATTTAATTAGGAGTGAATAATTAATCAAATTAGTTCACTCTTTGAAGTGGTTGTCGTATTGTCGTACTACACAAACAAGCGAGTCATAAATAGATTTGCTCCTCAAAAGACCCTCAGCTCTAATGAGGCTGCTCGGGACAGTTAAGGAAAGCGCTGGGTGAGAAAAAGCCTGGAATACGCCTGCAGCTATGAACTCCATGCATGAGAGTGTGAGCACTTTTACACTGCTGCTTGGCCTACACCGATCGGCCATAACATTAGACCAGGGTCTCATATTGTGTAGGCTGCCCTTGTGCCCCCAAGGCTGCTCTGTGCTTTTGGTGCTCAGCTCTGGCACAAAGAGTGAGGTGAGGTGGGGCCTCCATGGATCAGTGCATCAGTGAGCCTAAGGTGCCCATAATAATACCTGGAACACCCCTCAAGGCCTGCCTGATGTTCACAAGACCGGCCATCACAATTCGGCTCTTGTCAAAGTCTCTCAGGCCACTTGACGCGTCTTGAGTATCAGGATTATATCTGGATGAGGCCAAGCTACATATAAATGCAGGTGTAAACACACCCAAGACTCATTTAAACCAGATACTAATCCCATCACTCAAACCACTTCAGGAGGTGGTCTGAGACGCATTTGAGCCTGAGACATGTTGCAGCAGTGTAAACACATCCATCTCTCCAAGTCATTTGACAGCCAAAACCTCTCCCAGTACAACCCAACCACCTACCTATACAGTATGTTTCGAGACAGAAACCATCTTTAGCTGAGCACAGGTAGAGGCTGAACGGATAAACAACTGCTTGCTGCATAACATCCAGATTTGCATATTTCGTCTCATGCAGCAATTGGAGTTCAGTCTAACCAAATATCCATTGACAACCCAGTGTAAATGCATGTGTGTGTGTGTGTATATATATATATATATATATATGTATATAATTAATCAGGTGTAAACAGGGTCTCTGATTCCTATATTTGTCCACTGTAACGTCAAGAATTGAGTATTCACTCGCTGCCTAATATATCCCTTCCTATAGAGCCTCACTCCAGACCTGTTCAGTGTGCTGAGTCAAGTGTATATTAACAGACACTGCATGTCAAAGTTTGTAGACACCGGTTCATCCAATGTCTTTTTTTTCCTGAAATTAAGAGTATTAAAGGGCTCATATTGTGAAACATTCTTTTTCTCTCCTGCATCTGGAAAATGAAGCTGCACTAACCGCCTGCTTCAATTGATTATTTTTGTGATGTCACAAAAACCTGAGCAAATTTGACAAGGGTCAAATCGTTACCACCAGACAATTGGATTGGAGCATCTCCGTAATGGCAAGGCTTGTGTGGACAGATGTGTTTGGAGGGTCAATCCACTTACTGGCAACTGGGTGTCCAAGCATCTGGAATCAACAGATGGGCTACTGTGGCACAAGTCAGACATTTGAATGTTTTTTTTTTTAAAGATGGGAGGAATGTGCCACAGCACACAGTGCTGCACATCCTGCTGCGTTATGGCTCGGCCAGGGTAACCATGCTTACTCCGGTGAAGCTTAGTTTACGTGGGATAGTGATGGCCCCATCAGTTTGACTCATGGCATGTATTCATGACTACATTTACATTTAAGGCATTTAGCAGACGCTCTTATCTGGAGCGACTTACAAAAGTGCTTTGCTATTTACTTAAGAAAAACCTCAGCTAGTCTGAATAGACTAAAATTCAAAGATACCTCCAAGTTTAGACTCTACTAAACACAGGTCAATAAGATGACCACTCTACTATTCGCCCAAGTACTCTCTGAAGAGGTGGGTCTTCAGTCTGTGTTTGAAGACAGCGAGCGACTCGGCCGTTCGGACACCCAGGGGAAGCTCGTTCCACCACTTTGGTGCCAGGACAGAAAAAAGCCTGGACGCTTGTCGGGATGGCGGGACGAGCCGAGCCGTACTTGAAGCTCGAAGGGCTCGTGGTGCGGAACGGCTTTTGACCATTGCCATCAAGTACGGAGGGGCTGGTCCGTTCTTGGCTTTGTAGGCCAGAGTCAGGGTTTTGAATCTGATGCGGGAAGCAGCTACAGGAAGCCAGTGAAGAGAATGCAGCAGTGGAGTGACATGGCTGAATTTAGAAACGTTGAAGACAACCCGTGCCACTGTGTTCTGGATAAGTTGCAGGGGTCTGATGGTGTGCAATGTTTCCAACAATGTTTCCATGACTGTGGAAACATTGTTGCAGCCTAGGTAAGCCCCTTCATGGCAGTGATATTCCCTGACGGCAGCGGCGTCTTTTAGAAGGATTATGGCTCCAGCACACGTTGTTCGGGAATGGTTGAAGAACATGGTGAACAGTGCTAGTGTTGCCCTGGCCTCCATTTTTCCCAGAGCTCAATCAGATCAAGCATCTGGGGATGTTCCTGAAGTCTGATCTGCAGAGGCTCCACTTTGCAGCTTACAGGACTTAAAGGATCCACTGCTAATGTCTTGGTGCCACGCAACACAGAGCACCTTCTGAGGTTTTACAGCGTCCGTGCCTCAGCAGGTCGCAGCTGTTTTGGTGGCACGCTCAGATTTATACTTTTCTAGCTGGTGCTTGGCATTGGGCATGGCTGCTCCAAGGACTCCCATTCTATGTGCAGTGGCTTTCTATGGAGATTAAATTGAGTAGTTAAATTCGCTAATTAGAAGGGGTGTCTTGATACGTTTGCAGATATAATAGCTCACAGTAAGATTAGCATGTTAGTAGACTAACATGCAACTGCAAGGTGCGTGTTCATTTACAGCCAGCATTTATGTTTTCATGTTTTAATGGACTATGAAATCCCGCTTTAAGTCCATATAATCTCAAAGCAGTGTCTGCCCAACCTATGCGCTTGAGAAATGTGCAATAGGGCTAATGATCCTTGTTTCCATTAAGTCTATTAGGGTTGTAGCTTACTCAGTGAACTGGCGCAGTAGTTGTGGGGTAAGCTCTTTAACATCCAGCAGACATAAATCCTGCTAAATGTTGCTGTGTGACTTACCGATCTGCTACAAACCTGAACAAAAGGCAAGCTGCAGCCCTGGATTAAACGTTGCACGTTGGCCTGGGACAAGCAAGGCCACTGACCTGCTCTTGACAGCACATGGTCACTCCTGAGGGGGATTTAGAGAAAACAAAGGCAAATGGATAGAGCATTTTTCAATATGTGTATCCCTACACTCCTAATCAAGCCAGTCCAGTTAACCCTTAGAAGTCAAGAGCTGTGGGTTTTGCTTTGTTCTTCTGGTCGAATGTGAAGGCATGTTTATTACATAGCGAGTTACATTAAAAAATCCACTTATGTAGCACTTAAATATAATATAATAATAGTAATAATAATAATAATATACTAATCCTGGGTGAGACCTCCTTTTGCTCTCAAAACAACCTCATCCATGCTGGAATGGATTTCACAAGATGTTGCAAACATTCTTTTTGAAGCTTTCAGCTGAACCTGAGTCAGTTGTGGCTGTGACGAGATGCACATGGTCATGATACTCAATACTCAAATAGGTTGTGGTATTTTTCCAGTCTTCACCTGTCCAGTTTTTATGAGCTTGCACCGCCCACTGCACCCTCAGCTTTCTGTTCTTGACTGAGTGGAACCTGACGTGGCTAGCTTTCCTGACGTGAGTGATGCTACCCACCTACCTACCTACCTACCCACCCACCCAGAAAACGTTAGGCTAGTTATGTTACAAATGGCAACATTATATGGCCAATGATTAGACAGCTATGGCACTCAGGAGCCACCAGCAGGAAGAGTTATACTAATAAAAAATATTAGTGACAAATTTCATCTGCTAAAGTAATTTTTACTTTACAGCAGATATATGTTTTGTTAAAAATAACAGGATTAGACCAATGCAAACATGACCAATGCAGTGCAGAGACAGACCAGTGCAGTCCAAAAACGTATGACTGCCATTGTCAAAAAAGTACATCCCATTGGAAATGCATTCATTAATATTGCATGTATATTTTGGTACTGTGTTGGCTTGGATTGGTTAATATGATTTCCCCCTCCTGCTAGTGTAGTGTAAAATTTAAAGATCAGCCACAAAACCAGCTTTCATCTGTCAAGGCCTGTACTACACAAGGCATAGCCAGAGTAATTTGTACTACAGGAACTTTTCTGTGGGATCGGGCCAGACAGGGTAGTCTTCGCTCCTTTGTGCATCAGTGAGCCTTGGGTGTCTATGACCCTGTCGCTGGTTCACTGTTGTAAGTACTGACCATTACAAACTGGTACCAACCTACAAGACCTGTCGTTTTGGAGATGCCCTGATCCAGACGTCTAGCAATCACAATTTGGACTTGTGGTCATGTAAAAATGTCTCAGATCCTATCCTGTTTTTCTTGCAGCCAACACATTAATCTAATCCCTTGACATGTGCCATTCTACATAATCCATATTTTCATATACATATCTGATAAATTGTAAATACTGGCGGCTATCTAGGCTAGCTCAGAAAATCAGCAGCAACAGGATTGGGAAGACGTTGATAACGTTCTTAACTAGAGTAAAAGAGAGGTAATGGATGAGTAGTGGAATGATATGATGGGCTGACTATAAGAGTCAGCACTTGTGTCAAACCTTGCCTCCCCCCAGTTACATCATTGCCACAAGTAGCCTGCTTTCACATGGTAGCGGCTGGTGTGTGACTCAAAGCCATATTCTGACTCACCAGTTTCAAACGAAATGTCCTAAAATCTCTGTCAAAACCTCGTCTGGCATTCCTCCACTTTCAATTCTGCACAGTAAGCCCTGGAATTTGCCACCTAGCTACTACTGGTGACAATGCGAAAACCTTTGGCAGAAGAATGCTCATGGCAGCATGCTGTGCAATCACGTGAACGACTCAACATTGGTTTCTGTATCAGTAGCATGTGCCGCCTGTCAGCTGTCATGTCCTCTCTGCATTGTTTGCCTGTTCATCTCGGCCTGGTCAGGAAGATGGTCAAACCGGCCCTCAAGCAAAGTGAGTCATGACGACAAACCTAAACCTAAATCTCTGTGAAGGACTATCCTGACTGAAGTATATCCAGGACTGTGTGAATGGGGTGGCAACTGGGTGGCCAAGACAATTTTATGGGGTCTACAGTAAAAGTTTTCTTCTTGACAGGTGAAGTGAAGAACATTGTGAAGAACATTGTAGATGATCTTCATCTACAGTGGCAGTCAGTTCTCGAAGGTGATGTGTTAAAAGCAGGAAAATGGTCAAGCATATGGATCTGAGCTACTTTGACAAGGGTGAAACAGCGACGTGGTCAAAGCATCTCCAATTCATTAGGCAGGTCTTGTCGGATGTTCCAAGAAAGGACAACCGGTGAACTAGTCATGGGCACCTAAGGCTTATTGATGGAATCCATGGAGGCCCCACCTCACAACTTACAAGACCTTGAAGGATCCCACAAGGCGCCATCAGACGTTTTGTGGAGTCCATGCCACAAAAGGTCAGGTCTGTTGTGGCAGCGCAATGGAGAACTAATCAATATTAGGCAGATGGTGTTAATGTTATGGCTGATCGTTGTATACACTGCTCAGACATTAAAACCATTGACGTGAAGCAAAATGAATAAAATTGATGATCTTGTTGCAATGGGTTAGGGTATAAATATTAGGCTGTAAATGAGCAGGCAGTTCTTGAAGCTCGTAATGTGTTGAAAGCAGAAAAAATTTAGTCGTAAGGGTCTGAGTGACTTTAACAAGGGCCAAATTGTGATGGCAAGATGACTGGGTCAGAGCATCTCCAAAACATTTCTGGTATGTGGTTAGTGGTTAGTACCTACCAAAAGTGCTCAGAGGCAGGACGACCAGTGAAGCAGGGACAAGGTCATGGGCGCCAAGGCTTATTAATGTGCGTGGGGAGCGAAGGCTTGCCCATATGGTACGATCCCACAGAGGAACTGCTGAAGCACAAATTTCTGAAAAAAATTAGTTGGCTAGACCTTGTGGCGTCCATACATTGAAAGGTCAGAGCTGTTTTGGTGGCACATGTGGACCTACACTGTAAAAGTCAAATATCCTAATTCAGATTCAGTGAAAAAACAACACATTTTCTTCAGGAAACAAAAAACATTATTCTACAGATTTATCCTATATGTAACTATTTTGATCATACACCTTCAAGAAAGTGACAAGACAGCATGTGGTTCTCCAATGAAATACCCATTATTTCACAATTATTTTCTGAATTATTTTAAACACCTTCAATAAACACTAAACGCTCTGTCAAACACTGACAGAAACAAATCACGCTCAACAACACAGAAAATGGGACCTTGCTCTTACAGCCTACAACACTAAGGCCAGGTCAAACTACATCTTAGATGTAGTCTTAGGAAGATGTAAAATACATCTAATAAAGGACACAAATGAGAAGGTAGTCATGGGGAAGGTACCTTGTTTTTGGCTGATCTTTTTGGGGTGTTTTTATATATATATATAAAAAAAAAAGTTATAGATAATTAGTATGGGCACATACCTTTACAGAATTAGCCATGTTTAAATACAGTGAATTATTAAATTATAAATTTTACATACATTTCCATGTAATTCAAGACAGAAATGCTGTATAATGAGTATAACAAATAAAGAAATTATTATAACTTGTAATTATAGGCATAATACTTAAAATAACAGTTGAGTAAATGTCAACATTTTTGTAAACAATTAAAAAAAAGTTCCCTAAAAAGGTTGAAAAAAAGATCAACTTGTTAGCGCCCCATATATATACCCTCCAGTTCCACCTCAACTGTGTGATGAAAACACTTTGCACCCACCACCTCATCTCCTCCCTTCTGTTTAATCCCTCACCTAAACTACAGGCAGGTTGGGGGGTAGGCTTCACAGACCTGCCACAAGCTGCCCTGAACTCCAGCCCAAAAGACTACTGAGTTCACCCCCCTTTACCATCTCCTCAGACGGGGTCTGTACTAGCACATGTCTTTAATTCACATCCCTACACATACAAAATGTTTACATCACATCTTCTAAGGAAGCTTCTTCTAGCTGGCTTCTTATTTAGTTACACCCTCTTATTCCTTGAACTTTCCTTTCCACCTTAAATGGTGGAGCAGTTGTGGCTCACATCATTCATATTGAGATTCCTGGAAATGAATGCAGTGAAAGAGCCGGTGCTAGCAAGCCACCAATTCAGGGAGGGCATGGGGAAAACATTGCAATCACACTTTCAGTTTTCAAAATGCTTTTGCTTCACTATGCTGGTGTCGGAATGAGTGCAATATGATGTGCTGAAATACTCTCTCCCAGATGAGTGTTGGGAGGGGGGGGGGGGGGCAGCATTCCAGTCAGCCAGTTACATGAAAGAAAGTTTGGGGTGGCACTCAGGGTGGCAAACCAACCACCCCTCTGGCTACACCTCTATTTTTCTCTGTTTTTGAAATGTAGGCCACAAAGCATTGTATGAATACCTCTGCTTCTCTCTTTTTCTGTTAGTTTAGTTGTCTTATGGGGCCCAGTTTCCCCAAAGCACCACAGCACTAAAGACGTTAATAAAACCTAACAAAATGCTAGTGAATAAATGATATATGAAGTCCAATAGTCTGCATACTTAAAGTCCTCTGTAAAGAGACTTTTTGGCTATGCTGGATTCACTGGCTTTTTCTGGCGTTTGACATATTTAAATAAAATGCATGTTAATAAATGATGAACTGAGAGCAATAGAGTGTATAACTGAATGAAATGGTCTTTGAAGAGCCTTGTTCAGTATATTAGATCAAATACATAAACAGGCTTCTCACATTTTGAATGACTTGTGTGTTAATAAATGTGGAATGTAGAGCTACAATGTGTATACCTGGAAGAAGTCCCCTAGTCTTAGCCTATTTTAATAAACTGGATCTTGGCTTTTCACATTTGTAAATAAACTATATGGTGTAAAATAAATAAATGATGAATTGTTGATGATGAAATGTTCTAAATCATCTCAGTAGTCTCGTAATATGTCAATTAGCCATAACATTAATACCAACTGCCTTCTTTTGCTGCAACAAATAGATCTGAGCATTCAATCCATGGACTCCACAAGACCTCTGAAGGTGTCCTTTGATGTCAGGCTCCAAGATATTAGCAGTAGATCCTTTAAGGTCCTGCACGTTGTGAGGTGGAGCCTCCATGGGTTGCCTCAGTGAGCCTTAGGTGCCCATAACCCTGTTGCCGTTTTACCAGTTGTCCTTTCTTGGAGCACTTTTGGTAGGTACTGCCCACTGCATACTGGGAATCCCCCCACAGGACCTGCCTTCTGTTTTGGAGATGCTCTGAGCCAGTCGTCATTCTGTGTGCGGATTTATACAGCTGTCTGCTTAAGCCCCGCCCTTTCACAGCCACTATTGGTCTATGTGTGCCTCCATCTACATCAGCCATTGTTCAGACAAGTCCCGCCTTCTCAGCACCATAATTGGCCTACATGTACCTGCATGTACCCTGCATGTACCTGCACGTATCCCCAGTCTCTTCTTCTTTGATATTTTGGTCAACCTAGATAATGCTTTCCTATGCTTGCTGTAAAGATTCTGGTGGTGTCATAAGGTCTTTAAAAAAATATCTAAAAAAGATCTGGTGCCTGGACCAAGTCTGTCGTCCTGCAGAGTTTAGCACCAATTAACATCTGATCAGTTAAGTGGATGCCTTTGTAAGAGCTTCCTAATGCTATGGCACTGGAAGTTTAAACTGCCATTTGTAGCAGATACTAGTATGTTCAGGTTGTTTGCTTAGAAATAGTACTAACCATGCTCAAATCCAGTGAAGTGCATAAGTAGTTGGACAGTGATACCATTTTTGTCATTTGGCTTCTGTACACCACCTCAATGGATGTGAATGTGTTGTGCAACTTGCATCTTGCACCATCACCTCTTTGGGACCAAGTGGTGAGAGATCCCATGAAGATACCACATGCAATTCAACAATTGGTCATTTATCTAATAAATACTATTTATTTAATAAAGACCAATAATGAAGGACCAGGCCACACCTGGCCATGAAACTGCTTATTAGTCAGAAGGGCTATATAAAAATGGGCATAATTTTGGAATGGTTAATGTAATATTTTTGTTAACCTCTTTGAATTACAGCTGAAGTCTACATTATAAATCCCATTTTGATTGCTTTATTTCAGATTTATAAAGGTGGTGTACAGAGGCAAAATAACAACAACAAAACTCTATCGCTGTCCAAATACTTATGAACCTGACTGTACTTTAAAAGTGATTTAGCAAAAACCAAAATGTGTTAGGCTGTGCCCCGTTCTCCAATATACTTAGCTTGCCTCATAAGCCAGACTCTCAGGGGTCAGGATAAGGAGCGGCCCAGGCATGTAAGACCGAATCACAGCAAAGCACCAAAGCACTTTATTCAGGATACAACTCCTACAATGTCCTCTTTCATGGTTGTTTTCACCCTAATACACCACGGCTGCTGTTACTGTAGACCAGCATGACTGGTGGACGAATGAAATTGTCAGTGGAGGCGTGTAATAATGGCTTATGCAATCATGTGTATTGTGAATACGTCGATCATCTCAGCGGAAGCACAGACAGCACTGCAGTATCGAACACTGTTCAAACACTCTTTGGATGAAGGGCGTGCAATCTATGTGCAAGATAATGTGCCTGCAGCTAAGTGACTTCTATGCAACTGTATAGGCCCATGTGTTAGCATGCTCGAATGCCCACACATACAAATGGACACATTTATTGAAAAGAAGCTAAAATGGAACATTTGCAGTTGTTGGTTGTTTTTTGGAGGGTTTTTTTCCCCTCTGTTCATGGTTGAAAACGTGCCCTATTCGCTTCTGCCATAGCCACTGGAGACTTGCTGTAGCAGTGCATGACTCAAGTCGCTCCAGACAGGCTAATGATTGAAATGAGTTTCTGGGATGAATGGACCAGATTACATTAGTCAAGTAGTCTCTTTATATTTCGTCTCTATGGTCTCGTAACTGCTCTGAAGGTTCTGGTGATGCCATAAGCACTTCAAAAATACAAATGAAGGAGCCAGAAAGAGCAGGGCTGCCCAGGTGTTTCAGATCTAAACTCTCCAGGATGGTATATCTCCAGGTAGTGTCAATATCACATTTAATCAAACATTTAACCTCCATAACGATTAATGAACGATTATATAAGCTGCTGGAGTTGCTCAGCTTGATTTGTTTGAATCAAGCTCAGTGTTTTCTCCATTCTCCATGTTGCAGACTGGACTGGGTGGAGTCATGTGACTATACACAGTGGGAAAAATAATAGAAATAATGAAGATAAGCAAAACTACATCAACTGGGGACTAGGTGCTGGCACTATGGGGATCGCTGGTTCGAATCCCAGGTCATGCTGCCTGCCATCAGCAGTCGGAGCCAGAGAGAGCACAATTGGCCTTGCTTTCTCCGGGTGAGAAGATGCCTCTCTCTCTCTCTGCCCATATCATTTCAGTGTCTGCTAGCTGGATACTCTGTGTTTTCCTGTGAGCGTGTTGGTCGGGCGGCGATGTTGCGTGGGTGGCAGTTTGAAAAGAGGTGTCAGTCCTTACCCTTCCAGTGACGAAAGTGTCGGGTGAAATAGGGTGTGTTGGGGAGTATTAATGAGTGGGCTGGGTGAGTGGCTATCTAAAATTGCTGGGGGGAAGAATCAGAGGTTGAAGGTTCTACATGTCGGTTTCGATTAATTTTCCATTAACAGCCCTATCCCCAGGATGATAAATGGGCACCCTTGCCAAGAAGGAAAGATTTTTTTACATAAGTGGCTACTAAAGAACCACCTTGGAACTGGTTTGTAGAGGTAACGTGTACAAAGACTGTGTACAGAACCATATAGTAGGATGATCTTTGGACGAACCCTTAAACTAGTAGCACATGAAAGGTTTACTATGCAAAAGAAGTCAAAATGGAACACCTCACCTTTGCAAACATTTGCTGTAGCCACTGGAGACTTGCTGTTGAGGTACATGACTCAAGTAGCTGCAGTCAGCCTAATGATTGAAATGGGTTTCCGGGGATGAATGGACACGGACGTCATAGCACAAAGCAATTTGATTGGCAAATGCCAGCCGAATGCCATGTTTTCCGTCGCCAAGCATATGATTTGACACAAATTGTGTGTTAGCTTTTTTTTTAATCACTGTACACCTTTCCCTCTTTGTGACTGAGCCTGTGGGCGAGAGAGAGGAAGAAAAAGCGAGAGAGAGTGAGTGAGCAAAACTGAAGAGGTCTTAAAAGACAGAATTGAGTTCACACGAGATTGAGTTCACGCAGCGGGGAGGAGAAAGAGATGGAGAGAGAATGACAGACTGGGGAGAGCTGTAGGAGATGAAAATAGAAAGGGAGGTGCAGGGGGGAAGAATGGAGGGGGGGGGGTCTGTAATGAATTAATGGGCCATTAGCAGAACAGGGGGAGAAGTTTTTATCAAGTGAAGGAGATTAACTTCAGGAAGGTACGGACACCCCTGTCAGCAATTCGCCAGCATCTCGACCCATATCTTAATGAAAACGGTCTCTTGGCTCTCACTGCCAACCACACACACACACACATACACACACACACTTATTCACAGATCCTCCCTTCCATTCCCAGCTCACTCCACTTATTGAACAGTGTTTACTGATGCTTTATTTATTTCTCACTCTCATTCACCCACTTTTTTAATTGCATTTGCTGTGATTACTGAGATGGAACTTTAGGGCAGACTCAGCTGCTCTCTCACTATGTCATTCAGCATTAAAAAAAAGTCCTTTCTTCTTTTAAAAGACCCCTATTATCATAAAGGGCTTTGAAGTACTATCTAATTATTATTATTTTTATGTACTTTTTAAATGTACTGTTTACTTTCAGGTCCATACAGTCCACATATGGAAACTAAGCCCGTTTTGAAATCACTGGTTGTGTCCCAATTGCTTATTTACTAGTTTAAGTGTGAAGGATGTAGTATAGATACAAGTGTCAACGCTTTTGCCGTCAGAGGATACACAATTGATAGTGCTTTCGTCGAGCTAGAAATTAGGGTTAGGGTAAGGGAGAGGTGGACGAAGACAGTGTCCCCTCAGCCTGAGGAATACTCCAGCTCTCCACTGTCTCCGGCGGGTGCGTGGGGCCAGGCGGCCCAGATAAATGGTGCTCCTTCAGTGTTTACAAATAAAGGGTCTGCGTTGGAAAATTCTTTGGTGAGTGATCAGTGTTTGTCGGTCATAAATTTACATCTACATTTAAGGCATTTAGCAGACGCTCTTATCCAGAGCGACTTACAAAAGTGCTTTTCTATTTAGCCAAGAATAACCTGAGCTAGTTTGAATAGACTAATAGTTCAAAGATACCTCTAAGCTTTAGACATTACTCAACACAAGTCAATAAGATGACCAAAGTACTCTGCTATTCGTCCAAGTATTCTCTGAAGAGGTGGGTCTTTAGTCTGCGTTTGAAGACAGCGGGCGACTCGGCCGTTCGGACACCCAGGGGAAGCTCGTTCCACCACTTTGGTGCCAGGACACAGAAAGGCCTGGACGCTTGTCTTCCGCGGATTTTGAGGGACGGCGGGTCGAGTCGAGCCGTACTTGAAGCTCGAAGGGCTCGTGGTGCGGAACGGCTTTTGACCATTGCCATCAAGTACGGAGGGGCTGGTCCGTTCTTGGCTTTGTAGGCCAGAGTCAGGGTTTTGAATCTGAGGCCAGCGTCAGGGTTTTGAATCTGAATGAAGGTTCTAGTAATATTCAGTGCAATAGAAGTGACATACAAACACACAATTATCAAAAAACTACCAAGACTAGAAGGAGTTTGCAACACGGCAGTCACGCTTGGCGCTATCTTGGAGCCTGAGAGTTTAGAGCAGAATTGGGACACATTTCGTCTCATGTCCCTTCACCTGGATACAACACTGCTGCCTAAACGCCAAATATTGCAGTTGCCACAACGCTTGGTTTATTAGAATAAACACAAGCACAGTAAAACGTAGTCAGAATCTGTTGTTTTCAGGAAGGTTATTGATATGTTGGTTAGAAGAACACAGCTTTGGTTGCTCAATTCTCTGTTCTCTCCTGCAACTCTATGTATCCTAATTTACTTTAATGAGCAGCTCAGCCATTAGTCTCGTCAATACTGTTTTTCTTGCTTCGCCAAAGTTTATTGCTGACTTGTGAAGCTCTGGCTCATTGATAAGAATGTGTGAGTACCTCAGATCTTCACTAAGAGAAAAAAACTAAACTATGATCTAACTATGAACAACATCTGACTGTACCAGCTGTGTAAAGCTCACACTGGCCCAAAAGCAACACTGTAAAACACTAAACCTCCAATGGAATAACGTTCTTTAAAAGCTTATTAGAGAAGCATTAACCTCTACTGCATGTTGTAGGCATGGGCTTTCAAACGTGGGGGTGGGGTGAGCAGTGGTTCATTACAGTATTCTGAACTATAATATATAAGATTCTGGTTATTTAGGCTGAAAAGGGTGCTGTGGAGCTTAATCATTGATATATTCCGACCAAAGCATGCCACAGACTCAATAAACTCTCAGGGAATGGTGTTTCATTTGTGTGAAAGGGGTATAATAGATTATAGAGATTAAAGAGATTTTCCTTATATATGCATCACTATTTCATATATCACATTTTTAGAGTGAAGACCCATATCAGAATGTGCATGTTTTTGCATCCTAAATGGTGATGTGAAGCTAGAATGACCAGATTTGTGATATTTGATATTTTTAGATCAAACCAGATAATTTTTTATAGCCAATGCATAGCAGTACAATAGAATTCAGCCTTCATAATTAACCCATTCATCTATAGTAGTGAACATACACACGCACACACACATAGGGAGCAATTGAGAGTTAGTTGCCTTCCTTAAGAGCACTTCAGCCTTTCTTCTCACTGTTAAGGAGAAGAAAGCACTGTGCCTTCACTCCCGGTACCCCTGCCCTCTCGTCTTGTCGACTTAGAGGATCGAAACCAGAGACCTTCTAGTGCCAAGCCCATTCTTTTAGGCTTCCAACTTTTAGGCCTCAACTTTCCCAGTTTACAGTGGGTAACTGAAAGTAGGGCAGCTATAACCTGAAGGTTAGAGAAGTGGCCTTGTGACTGGAAGGTTGTTGGTTCAATCCCCTGAACCAATAGCACGCACTCTTTGAGCAAAGCACTCAACCCCCAACAGCTAACTGCAGCTAGGTTTGCCCACCGCTCCAGGCATGTGTGTTCACTGTCTCCATAGCATGTATGTGCTCACTAGTGTGTGTATGTGTGTGGGTTCACTGCAGGGATAGGGTCAAACAGCTTTATGTGAGAATTGGTATTTCTTGCTCCTGGGCTCCCCCTACAGAACACAAGAGAGAACACAAATCGAACGAGACGTTTGCTGCACTGGGCCAACTTAAGCTAAGCTTAGGAGTATCTGTGGACCCTAGGCTATTAAAAACTAGCTAAGCAGTAAACAGCAGTAAACAGCAAAGCACCTATCCCGCACCCTGCAGGTTTTTATAGCCCTGTCATCCTCATGCAGCGCCATCAGCAGGAGCCTGGAATTACTACCACCTGAAACTCGCAAGGTGACTAATTTTTGTCCATGTTGATGGTTGTCCAGTCACACTGTGAAAGGTAAGCAACATCCTACCAAATTATATCCAGATACAGTCCAGGCACGAAACACACATTTATGCGAAGTGTAAACAAGGTCTGAGACTTTAGACCCTGATCGTGCCCTGGTTGGCTGACTACATCTCAGAGCAAATCGAAATTTTCCCAAACCGTTCCTAAGAGAAAGCTGAAACGAAGGAGTGTGCCGCATTAAAGAGATGCCCACGACCTCTGCTTTCTCCTCACCCGATTTAATTAAGGGCCTTCCTAAACTCATTTCCTGCGAGGGGAGGAAGAGGAGGATTAAGGCAGAGGAGCGGAATGAGTGAGGATGAAGTGGCTAATTTTTCTCTGCTGATCTGGGAGACAGTGTTGAACCTTCAGGCATTTGTCACAGGTGTGAGGTTTGCAGATGTGCATGTGTGTGTGTGTGTGTGTGTGTGCATGCTTCAGTGAGGTAATGAAAGAATACGCTAAACGTCCGAATGATGGATGGAGGTGTCGTTGGGAAATAAACTGGATTATAAACATTCCTATATCCTGAAGTCTAAGGGACGAGCAAATGCGCTGTTTATGTGGTTGAGATGTCATTTATATAGCACTCTCTCTCTCTCTCTCTCTCTCTTTCTCTCTCTCACACACACACACACACACACACACACACACACACTGAGCTCTGTGAGTGACTGCAGCAGTGTTACAGACACCGCAAAATCTCATCAGAGCAGTGGAGCAGAAGACTGTCGTCATTCCAAGCCAACCCCAGGAGGAGAGAGAGTGTGTGTGTGTGTGTGTGTGTGTGTGTGTGTGAGAGAGAGAGAGAGAGAGAGAGAGAGAGAGAGAGGCTGGAATGGAGGGAAAGGAAGATAACATTAAACACAGAGACTTGAGTGTGTCTCTGTAAAGCAATGGACAAGACATTACCTCAGGTACACAATGTGATGTCATGTGTGTGTGTGTGATGTATGAGGCGGCAGAGAAAGAGGGTCATTAATACACAAATAATGACATACACTCTCCCATACACACATTGTTCAGTCTTGAGGTAATGTTTTGGGTGGTGCTTTATAGACAGTCAGCCCCCCCAATCTCCCTCCCCAACACACACACACAATCTCTCTCTCTCCCTCACACACAGTATATAGGGTCCTTGACTGCTCTGCAAAACATGCTGCAGTGCCGCCACACAGTGGTCGACTTGAGCATGTGCGTGGTGCTCTCACACATTTTCACCTCTCTCGCGCTCTCGCTCTCTCTCTCTCTCTCTCTCTCTCTCTCTGGAGGAAGTGCTATGATTAGCTCTCTCCAGGAGTCGTCACCATCTGCCAAGGTCAGGAGCTCTTATCAGCCCGACTGCAGCTGCCTGACCAGTGCAACACACACACACACACACACACACAACACAACAAACACAAGAGAGAAATGATAGAGCATGAGAGAGAGAGAGAGAGAGAGAGTTAAGGGCTAAAGGGAGTACAAGATGGGCTGATTATGGAGTGCTGAAATGAAATAGGGGAAGAAATCCAGCGAGTAGAGAAAAGAAGGGTGGGTGGGGGGTCTCGCCAACAAGAATTGTAGTGGGGTAGGGTGGGGTTAAAGGAGATAAAGAGTGAGGAAAATGTGGTTGAAATGTCGGAATGCCATGGCGACGCATGTAGCGCTGAGCTTTGATCGCCATGTAATGCTGTCCAAGGCCCGCTGTGTGCACATGAGTGTGAGTGATGAGTGTGGAGGTGTGTATGTGTGCGCGCCTGTCCGTGTAGGCCACTCTCCCACACGGCTGAACGCCTCCTACTGGTGTGAGCACTACATTGCGGAGGTTCACACATGACACACACTCACACAAACACGGTGGTGGTTTGATCTTGAAAGGATCCTTTGAAAAGTAGCGTCAGGGGAGCAATATTTAGTCTATGTATGTGTGTGTCTGTGTCTGTGTACGTGTGTGTGCATGTGC
Organism: Salminus brasiliensis; assembly: GCF_030463535.1. NCBI lineage: Eukaryota > Metazoa > Chordata > Actinopteri > Characiformes > Bryconidae > Salminus > Salminus brasiliensis. The sequence continues at coordinate 14,952,091 of NC_132891.1, forward strand.
ACGCACATGTGTATGTGATGGGAATTGGAGTTTGGAAATGACGCGCCCCTTTGGTTTGATGTGAAAACGGGGGAAAGAAATACTCAGCCTGACTCCCAGGTGAGCACATGTGCTGCTCTGCATGCAGTCAGAATAGTGTGCTCTTTCAGGAAGGTAGAAAAGGTGGGCTTGAAACAGTGGAAGTTCACATCAGATGCACTGGTTCACTCTTAAAGCGGTTCCTAGAACGGAACTCTGTATTTATCTTGGAATAGTTGAATAGGACGAGAGTTCGATACATGGAAGTGACACACCGTGAACCTCAAACACTGTTCACTCATTCAGAAGAAAATGCAGCAACCAAAACAGAGGTAAATAGGCCAGTTACAAAACTTAAGTTCAGGTTAGGTCAAGGTTAGTAGTAGGTTTAGATGTAGTTCAGGTTTAGGTGTAGATTAAGTTTAGTTTTAGGTCTAGGTAATAAAATTATATGGGTTAGGGTAAGGGGTTGGGTAAATGTAGGTTGGGTTAAGGTTAGTAGTAGGTTTAGATGTAGATTAAGTCCAGGTTTAGGTTTAGGTAAAAACAAATATATGATTTTGGGTAAGGTTAGGTTAAGTTAAAGTTAGAATTAGATTTAGGTGTAGATTAAGTTATGGTTTAGGTCAAGGTGTAGATCCAGGTAATAAAATTACATGGGTATGTGTTTGGGTAGGTTTAGGTAAGGGTAAGGGGTTGGGTAAGGTTATGTTAGGTTAAGGGTAAGGGTTTGGGTAGGTTCATGTTAGGTTAAGGGTTTGGGTAGGTTAGGTTAAGGGTAAGGGTTTAGGTTAGGTTATAGGTAAGGGTTTGGGTAGGTTTAGGTTAGGTTATAGGTAAGGGTTTGGGTAGGTTAGGTTAAGAGTAAGGGTTTAGGTTAGGGTAAGGGTAAGGGTTTAGGTTAGGTTATAGGTAAGGGTTTGGGTAGGTTAGGTTAAGGGGTTAGGTTAAGGGTAAGGGTTTGGGTAGGTTAGGTTAAGGGTAAGGGTTTAGGTTAGGTTATAGGTAAGGGTTTGGGTGGGTTAGGTTAAGGGTAAGGGTTTAGGTTTAGGTTAGGTTATAGGTAAGGGTTTGGGTAGGTTAGGTTAAGGGTAAGGGTTTAGGTTAGGTTATAGGTAAGAGTTTGGATAGGTTAGGTTAAGGGTTTAGGTTAGGTTATAGGTAAGGGTTTGGATAGGTTAGGTTAAGGGTTTAGGTTAGGGTAAGGGTTTGGATAGGTTAGGTTAATGGTTTAGGTTAGGGTAAGGGTTTGGTAGGTTTAGGTTAGGTTAGGTTAAGGGTTTAGGTTAGGTTATAGATAAGGGTTTGGGTAGATTAGGTTAAGGGTTTGGGTAGGTTTATGTTAGGGTAAGGGTTTGGGTACATTTAGGTTAGGTTAAGGGTTTGGGTAGGTTTAGGTTAAGGGTAAGGGTTTAGGTTAGGTTAAGGGTAAGGGTTTGGGTACGTTTAGGTTAGGTTGGGTTATAGGTTAAGGGTTTGGGTAGGTTTAGGTTAGGTTAAGGGTAAGGGTTTGGGTAGGTTTAGGTTGGGTTAAGGGTAAGGGTTTGGGTAGGTTTAGGTTAGGTTAAAGGCAAGGTTTGGGTATTTATATTTACGTTTACGATATTTAGCAGACGCTCTTATCTAGAGCTACTTACAAAAGTGCTTTGCTATTTACCCAATAATAACCTCAGCTAGTTTGAGTAGACTAATAATTCAAAGCCTCTAAGCTTAGACATTACTAAACACAAGTTTACTCTACTATTCGCACAAATATTCTCAGAAGAGGTGGGTCTTCAGTCTGCATTTGAAGACAGCGAGCGACTCTGCTGTTCGGACAGAGTTCCACTACTTTGGTGCCAATCCTCGACGCTTGTCTTCTGCAGATTTTGAGGGATGGTGGGTCAGGCCGAGCCATACTTGAAGATCGAAGGGCTCTTGGTGCGGATCGGCTTTTGACCATTGCCATTTTAGGTCAAGGTGTAGATCCAGGTAATAAAATTACATGGGTAAGGGTTTGGGTAGGTTTAGGTAAGGGTACGGGGTTGGGTAAGGTTATGTTAGGTTAAGGGTAAGGGTTTGGGTAGGTTTATGTTAGGTTAAGGGTTTGAGGGATGGTGGGTCAGGCTGAGCCATACTTGAAGCTCGAAGGGCTCGTGGTGCGGATCGGCTTTTGACCATTGCCATCATGTACAGAGGGGCTGGTCCATTCTTGGCTTTGTAGGCCAGCGTCAGGGTTTTGAAGCTGGAAGGAATCTGCAGGAAGCCAGTGAAGAGAACACAGCAGTGGAGTGAAATAGGTGTAGTAGGTTAAGTTCAGGTTTAGGTTGAGGTGTGGGTTCAGGTAATACAATAACATGAGTTAGGGTAAAGGTTGGGGTAAGTGTATGTTAGAAAAGGTTTAGAATTAGGTGTCGGTTAAGTTAAGTTCAGGTTTAGGTTGAGGTGTAGGTTCATATAATAAACCAAGACTCACAAGGGGGACTATCCTACCCTGGTCAGAACTACTCCATTCAAAGTTGCCAGACAATCACAGAAAAATCACCCTCCTTCTGCCTCAGTCAGTTCAATTTCCTCGGACAGCTTCTTTCTCTTTCATCACAGAACTTTCAGTAAAAGTAGCAACAGCTTTTAGCTTCAGCTCCAACGTATAATCCACTTAGTTTTAGCCGCCATTTTTTGTAGTATGTCACAGATGTCACCACAGTGGCATAGAAACCCCATCTGCAGACTAGGATTTTGGCCAGCACACAAGTATAAACGCTCACAACGGCGTAGGCCACTCACACAGGCTTCAGCGTAGACTCTGCGTTGGTGCGATGCAGAAGCAGAAATCGGTTTTAAGACAGTAAAAAAGTAGGATTGCTGTGCCATTACACAAAAGGCATCCAAAAGCTTTATTGTTTGAAGACAGAACATTGATAACATATGGTTTGTGCTACACATGCAGTGTATTAATATTGTAACAAGTTATATTACATTTGTAGATTGCCACTTGCCTAAAATACTTTACAATAAAAAATGGAAGCTGCTCTAAAAACAAGACTGTCCAATGAAAACCATGTTTTTCATTGGACAGCGACAATGTACTTTTGTCAACCTACTTTTTCAGAAGTGTATTCTCATGTACCTTTTAAGGGCTCAGATCTCATTTAGTTGGACCTTAAAGACCATGTGCCTTTGAGGGTACATTCACACTGTTTGTGCCTTGGCAGACTACCCGGACATTATTGTGGTTTCTGACAGAGATTTTCATGCTCATGTGCTTTCTGATATGTGCCGTTACTCGTTAAAAATAATGATTCTAAATTATTTAAAGTTATAAATAAGCTGCTGAAGCTTATTTTATCCACATACACAGCTTTAACACAATGTACTGCTTTTCAATGCAATAAAAAAAATCATAAGTGGTCAAAATTGGGTCCAAATCATCACAGTAAGTACATTTTAGAACTGTATAAAAACTATAGTGATCACTGAATTACCAGAGGACGTTCTGCACTGCAAGTGGTCTGTTCCCTTCGGTACCCAATTGTGTGTACACTAGATTTGGAGCTGTCTGTGATCCGTCTGTGTTCACCGTGAACTTGTTTACATCATACATCAACTTATAATGTATTTGATGTTTGGATAGACTTAGGTTTAACACTTTTCTCTAGAACGTGTCCTCAGTATGACCAGATGAGAGCCTATATTACTTACATGTGTTGATGTGTTGTAAACTGAGATCTTACGACAGATGTTCAAATTGTTTACACACTATCTGGTGAAAGTCTCAACACTTCAATCCCAACAACGAAATGATTGAACCTCCACTGTGAATCAGGTTTCCTAACAAAATATCCAAACTTTCAGCTGTTTGCAATAAACCAATCAAACAAGACCACTTTAAATAGTTCAACACAGCTAATAGAACAAGTGCTTCAAAAAGTGTATCAATTTAATGGTTTTAATGGTTACTGCATGGACTATAGCAGGGCAGTGCACAAAATCAAGCAAATACGGACCAGAGATTTCAGTGATTTTGAGGGTGGCAGAAGGTAAGATTTGAGTATAAGGTTTTATAACAGCTGATCTCCTGAGATTTTCAATACAACAGTCACTAGAGTTTACTCAGAATGGTGTAATTAATGATGTAAAAGGTCAACAGAGCTGACCTGTACAGTTGTGTGTGATGCACAGAAACACATCTCAGACTGCAAAACACATCAGGACCATGTCAGGTTTCACTTCTGTCAGCCAAGAACAGAAAGCTGAGGCTGCAGTGGGCACAGGCTCTCCAAAACCGGACAGTTGAAGACTAGAAAACACATAGGCTGTTCTGATCGAGTTCAGAAGGCATACAGATGGTAGGGCCTGAATTTGGCATGACAAATGACAGTCCAGGCTGATGGAGGTGATGTAAAGGTGTAGGGAATGTCTTCATGCGCCCATTGATACCATTCAATCATTGCTTAAATGCCACAGCCTGTTTGAGTACCGTTGCTGACCATGTGCATCCATTCATGGACACATATCTTTACTCATGCCACACATCATTTGGTGCAAGGCCTGAATGCTAAGCGTGTCCTGGCTGATGGACTATATATAGAAGGATTCACCTTACGATGATTCTGCAGCCACACTGCTTTTTAGGATGCTTTCACACCTACTTTGTTTGGTCTGGACCTTCTGATGTTTTGTGTGAAATACCATGGACCAAATGAGGTGCTTTCAGTCCATACCAAACTGAACCATGGTTTGGATGGTTCAGCCTTTCGGACCAATTACAGGAAGTTGAGACAGGCTCTCATCATCCAAATAAACAAAAGAAGATGAAAAAGAACTGGAAAAGAAGTCAAAATAATGGGAGCACATTGGGGGGTGTGTGGGGGGGGGGGGGGGGGGGGATTTGGGGAGCGATGATATCTGTTGTCAATGATTTACAATTTAAGCAGAACTGACCTAGTTATAAATACTTCGTTGAAGTCGGTGCTGCTGGTATTAATGCCATAATATTATCAATACAGTGGCAAGAAATTCAGTTGAATTCAATTTTACTGAGAAAGGCCCACCCAATTGTAAACGCAGTCAGATGCATGTTCTTCTACAAACCAATCAATATAGGGATCAGTATAGGGAGACGTAGTCCATGTAAAAGAAATATTGATGGAAGGTAGGTATATCATCCCAAGTTCTTTAGTCCCTACCATCATCCATCTTCTGATCTGCTTCTTCCTGGCCTCACTCACACCTAGGAGTAATTAAGCATGGCCAATTCACCTATCATGTGCGTTTTTGGGAAGTAAGAGGAAGCCGGAGTACCCAGAGGAAACCTGTGTGGACCTGTGAGGTCCAATCGCCACACAAACAACTATTGGAATGAGGATCGAACTCACAACCCCAGGCCCCTGGAGCTGTGCAACACATCCACTACCTACAGTACCTACGTACCGGCAGCTTGCTAAGCTACAATCAGAAACCAGTACTAACCAGATCAAATGTATACAAAGTAAAAAAAACATGACTTTTAGGCTCGAAAGCGGCCTTAGTTTTGGCACATTTCAGACACTATTCTTAGAGAGTCAATTATTCATGTGACAGATTTAGCACAGCAAGGCTTATTACACACTAGAGTGTATTACTTAGTAACTACAGGGACTTCTGTATAAACTGGTGGAGCTATTCTTTGGTAGTAGAAGTTCGCAATAACACTTTCGGCCCGCCGGCGGGCCATAGGCTTTTTAAGGGGTCAAAGAATACTGTTCAAGTTTACAACTATCCACTTGAAAGACTAATCATGCCGTTCTTCAGAACAGTTCAACGAGAAAAAAACAAACACTTAAACATCAGTGCATTATGCCCTCTACCCACGCACCAAAGCTCCAGAGCCTGCATGGACTCTTTTCTATGGGTTTCTTCCTCCATGCAGTAGTGCGGTGCCGAGATAAGAGGCGTCTAGACGTATAAAATATGGATGGCTTCCATTGTGATCCGGTGCACGCCAGCATTGTGAGATGAAACGGAATGCATCTAGCAGGTGTAAGAATTGCAGGGGGCTCCAGTGCCAAACAATGCCTTAATATTTTACAGGCAGAAACACCAGGCCTAAAGACACGGGTCGCTGAGAAAAACACGGCCGTCGGCTCCTCCAGATTGCGACAGCCAAGCGGCTATTGTTTGCTCCTCATTTTTTTGTAAGAATGTGTGTGTGTGTGTGTGTGTGTGAGAGTGTGTGTGCCATTTCCCAAACTTTGTTGCTGGGAGCATCCTGTCAATATTGCCTCCCCAACCCAGGCCTCAGGAAAGGGCTGCAAGAGTTTGTTTAGACAGGCGTAGATGTAAGCGAGCGCATGTGTGTGTGTGTGTGTGTGTGCATGTGTGTGTTTGTGTGTGTTGGGACAAAAAGACTAAAACACCTGCTAAAAGAACAGATTTCCCCATAATGCAGGAAGCAGTAGTTTTAAATAAAAACCATTAAGTCAGCACCTCTTTCTCCCCCCTCTTTTGTCCTCAGTTCCAAACAACCTTAAAGCTACTGCTGTCATGCGTTGTGCTTTGGTGCTCCGTCCGTAGCTCGGTAATTCACAGAACTGATCAGTGTCTTTCACTGATAGCAGAATGAGAGTGAGCAGAATGTGGGCAGTAGGGTGTCGAGGGGTCTTCACAAAAAACGCTGCATTTGCAAAAGCTGCTGTGTCTCCATTGCTTTGAGGCCCCAGTAAAGCACAGACATATCCCTGACACCATGGAACAATATGTTTATATATACATACATTTTACATTTACATTTATGTACTTGTTTTTATTTATTTTTTTATCAGAGAGTAGAGCTTAGTCAAACGGGCTGTTCCAAAATGATCAGAGTCAAGCAGGTGGTTCATTATTATTGACATATCCATTTATTTACACAAACATAGAACCCCAACATTGCTGATAGATTATAACTCTATAAAGCTATTATATCTAAAGTCCCAACAGTAAACTAAAATTTGTGTCACTGTCCACTGTCCACTGTCCATACGTATGTATAAGGCGACAACCTGGATTTTTGGGTTGTAAAAAGTAACATAATAAAGTAATAAGTAGTAGATAATAAGTTCCAGCAAATAATAAGTAAAGGTACCCTATTACACACCCGGACCTTTGCTTGGTGTGCATTTTTAATTTCATAGGGTCAAAGTTTAAAAAAATATATATATAGTATGGTGCAGAGAGGCAGAAATGTAATGTCCCCATATGTTAGGTAATCAGCCATTTGAAGTAATTACTAATATAATAGTTTTTGTTAAAGGCCTTGAATTATCGATGGAGGTCTACATTCAGTCACATTTTGATTGGTTCATTTCGGATCCATAGTGGAGTTGTACAGACAACAAGATCTCATAAAACATGTACACATAAATAACTAAAAGTGTACCCCAAGAAATGAGATGTAGTGGTAGACAATATAAAGTATAGTACAGCAGTAAAGAATATTATTAGCCTATAAATACAATGAGATGTAGTCTAATAAATAACGTAATAAAGTAATAATAATAGATTAACTATAGTAAATAGTATATGTAGTGTAAATAGTAGTATACTATAGTAAATAAAATAATGGGTAGTATAGTGATATAATATTCTAGCTATCGAACTAATGGCCAAAAACAGCAAAAGAGGACTGCTCAGTCTTGCTTGTGAAAGGTATTTCCCTAAAGTCTGGTTTGGACATTTTTTCCAGTACAATCTTATAAAAAATATGAGAAATTGCCTGGATCAATATGGCGGTGACGTTGATGCATGATCCAGCGGGCAATGCGTTGTGTAGATTGGTGACTAAAATGTGACTAAAATGTTTCAGGATTTGTACTATATATATATATATAGTACAAATCCTGAAACATTTTAGTCACATATGAATGAATTCCTCTTAAGACCAATCTGGTACAGAGACACAATTACAAAACAATGTGTGAATTCTGTCCAAATACTTATGGACCTGATTGTAAATAGAGGAATTGAATAGTTGAAACACTTCACACATCAGAACTAACTCTGTCTCTTTACCTTTGCCGAGTAAATGGTCACCCAGCCCGGCCTACTGAAAGATAGCCCGCGGAGGTCCCCTCTACCTGCATCAGACCAGCTGCCACCTACCAGCAGGTCCTGTTGTAAGAAGCGCTATACAAATACATTTGACTTGACTTGACATATGGATAATATACTTTTCTAGAAATGTAGTGAAGTGATATGGTTTCATATAGTATATATAGTATAATATGTAGTAATTACATAACTATGACACATTACTTACCCCCAACACTGACAAAGCTCTTGCCACAACATGACTCAAGATAAGTGGTGAAGTATCAAAGACTAGCACCCCATAACATAGAAACACATGTTAACTGAATACAAAAGGACCATATGCTTGCAATGCGCTAGCCATCATTTGCATCTGTGAGCTTGCGTGAAATGTGTTTCCTAACAGGCTAGACTGCTCTCTATCCCAGCACCTTCAGCCTCCGCTGCTTCTAATGGCAGTGAGGCCTGTAATTCCAGGCTTGCGGCTCAGCATGGCCGTGACTTTAGGATCCTAGCGGTTCCGAAGCGCCGCAGCTGTTCCCTCGGCAGAAGGGATGAGGTGAAAGCGGGAGAGATAAGGAGATGAGGAAGCGGTTCTGGTGCACCGCTGAAAGACGCTCGCTGGCCATCCTCCCCATTACCGGATCCACCGGCAGCTGTTGGTCCACCGCTGAGGTATAGCCAGCACAACCTCACAACCCATAACCTCCACTTTCTCCTGCCCAACCCAGCACACTCTTGACCACTGCAGACAAGGGCCAGCAGCACAAGGTCTGGATGTGTAACTTACCCTACAGCTCCTCCAACCGCAGCTTTCTACAAACACTTTCTTCACACTGCAGACCAAATGCTTGAGGAAACACATGAAAATGGTATATAGCTCTATATCATATCTACTTGATTCTCCTATTCAGATGCTTCTGAAGGCTTGACGAACTGGAACAGGTGTGTTGGATTTTGTCTCAATGCACTCACACATGTATTTAATGTAATTAATTTATTACACTGGCATTTTTCTCAGACATTAGATTGGAATCATCTCTTCATCTCTCTTAGCAGCTTTATGATGTGTCCGAATAAAACTAAATGAGAAAATGCAGATTTCACACATCATAAAAGAAAATCAGTACTATCAGACTTTGTTTACACCTGGTCAATTCATATGTCCTAAGTATCAGGGTTATATCTGGCATTTTTCTGTAAATATATTTTCAGCTCTTTATTACCTTTAGTACTTTTTACTTTTTTAATTTATCCCCTACACTATTTATTGTTTAGTGTCACTTTCCTTTAGTTTATGACTGTGTTCTGTGTTTTTTGTTACTTGTCATACGTGTTGCTCTCACCAAGACAAATTCCTTGTATGTGTAACATACTTGGTGAAATAAAGAGATTCTGATTCTGATTCTGATATCTGGATAAGGCCGAGCCACATAAAAGTGCAAGGGTAAACGACCCCAAGCCACATTTAAACCAGATACTAATGCTATCACTCAAAGCAGCCACATGTTACAGCAGTGTATACGCGTCCATCACTCCAAGACACAGTCAACAACCATACTCCTCCCAGTACAACCAAAACACCAGTAATAATTACTGTTCACTTAGCAAATTTGCATATTCTGTCCCACACAGCAATCAGATTTCAGTCTAAATAACCAGAGACGCATTTGACTATCAAGTCAAAATGCATGTGGCTTAAATTTTATCAACATATAGTCCAAATGTTAGGTATAAATGGGGTCTTAGTGCCAAGTTGTTTCAGACAATCTGCATTTCCTATTATTGGACAGTTCTGTTCAAAATGTAGGACACTGAAAAGTCAAGGCAAAAAACCTTGTATATCCATTTTTGTGAATCTGGCAATTATTCACTTTGAGTTATTTACTTTGAGATCAGATTTAATGATGAACGGATTAATAGAAATGATCCAAAATGACTTGGAATAAAATCTTTTCACATTGACTTCCAGAGATCCAAGGATTTTTTTGTGTGACAGCCGTTGTTATAGCACAGTGCATATCCCTCCACACATTTTTGCTAGAGACTACCTCAGACTAGAGCTAACACCACAATTTAAAAGAGATGCGTGAGGAAGCTAAACCCCTGGATGCAATTGGGTAAGGCAGGTTCTAGGCTCAAAACTGCTCTAAAAAACTGAAAAGCAGCAAAATTGGACATACAAGGTTTTTGTCTGTCAGCGGTGGAATTGGCTTGTCATATGTTTATTATTTATCCATCAAAACACACAACAAATACAAAAACCGGTCTCTGAGGCGTCTGCGGGCTGGTGGTCGAAGCCGGGTGTGCGGTGCTTCCCTCCAGGCATGTTGGTTGCCTGGTGATGTTGCATATTGCCTGGCTCGATTGCGCACACATCGAAGGGGGTGTGTGTTGGTCCGCCCTCACTAGTCTCGGGGCATTGCATGCAATAGGGTGGGGGGTATGTATGGGTTGGTTAATTGGTGCTCTTTAGTTTGGTCTGTAACCATGATGATAAACTGGTGGCAGTGGTGGCTCAGCGGTTAGAGCACCGGGCTATTGATAACAGGTTCGATTCCTGGGCTTGGCAAGCTGTCACTGTTGGGCCCTTGAGCAAGGCCCTTTCCGTCTCTGCTCCCCGGGTGCTGGAGTTGGCTGCCCACCGCTCTGGGTGTGTGTGTACTCACTACCCCTAGATCACTAGTGTGTGTGTTTGTGTTCACTACCACAAATGGGTTAAAAATGGAGGACACATTTCGCTGTACAGTGACAAATATGTGCACCTTTTTTTTTACCTTTTTACAGGTATCAACAACACCATATTCTCCCAAAGTGGCTGCTGTGGTTGTTAGACTGTGTAATAAAATAAAGTGAAGCAATGCTGTTAGGTAACAGATGAGGAGTTTTGGAACTGGCCTGGTTTTGCAGCTCTGTTTTGGTTATGGTTCTTCTTTTTAGTAAAGAGACGACAGTGTTCACAATACGTCACTTCCATGTACCACCTTTTATTATTCAAATATGCAAAGATAAATCCCGTCTAGGCCCACTCTCCTTTAAAGTGCTGTTTTTTTTCCATGTGTTAACCCTTTCATCTTCAGCATACTTTTGGTTCATGTTGTATTTTTAGAGGTAGAGAAAACGAGTGTAGGAAGGAGAGGGGTGTGTTTTGTATGCGCCTGCAGGTACCGTGTGTCTTCTGCTCCTCTCTAGACCTGTCAATCACTAGAACGTCTGGAATACTCAACCTCGCAGAGTCAATTTCAGAGTCACCTTCTAATTCACTCGTGCACAACAGCACACGATTAGACACACCCAAACACTCGCAACACTCACAACACACAACGGCCTGCATGTGTCCTTGTGTGATCCCTTCCAACGGCCCAGTTCCTCCCACTCTGTCTTTCTCTCCATCTTCCTCTCGCCAACCCTCTCACTCCTTCTATTTCTCTCTATTACCCTCTCTCTCTCTCTCTCTCTCTCTCTCTCTCTTCTTTTCTTTCTTCTTCTCTCACTCTCTCTCTCCATCTCTCCAGCTCCTACACACACAATGTCTCTCTCTTTCTCCATCTCTCACTCTCTCTTACAACCTCTCTCTCTCTTTCATTGCTACACTTTCCCTCCATCTCTTTCTCGCCACACAATCCCTCTTTCTTTTACCTCTTTTCTGTTTCAGCTCGACCTCATTGTCCATCTCTCTCTCTCTCGCTCGCTCACTCTGAACTCCTGTTTCTCCGCATCACCATGAGCGCAGCTTCCTGTTTTGCTGCGGGTCGGGGCTGTCTCTCAGGACCCACTCAGGAACCTGAATAATGCTTCTGATTATCGCACACACACACATGCACACACAAGGCCCTCTAGGAGGCCTAGAAGAATAATGGAGATAGCTCTGGAGGGTTTTTATTGACGTCTGAGGTGGACGCATGAGCATGGTGGTCAAGGCTTTCTGTGAAAGTCACCAAAGATTACTCCACCCAGTAAAACACACACACACACATGCAAGCTCAGCAAAACTTAATAAACTTAATCCCACAACCCCATCCCACACTGTTCCACAGCTCCTCACTAATATAGCACATTTATTAGCACATAATTGCATAACTATAAGGTAGCTGGAAAGGTCATGCCACAGTGTCATCAGAGAGAGACTCAGTGTCTCTCGAGTAGAGCACTGACCTTTATGAGTGCTCATAAAAAGACTTTGTTTACAAAGCCTCGCAAAGTGATGAGCTCGGGAAACACCTCCTTGAGGCAACAGCTCCGCAAGTACGTGACCAGGAAAAGGAAAAAACATCCACGCATGGGATGGAACCGGGGAGAGATGGAGAAGGTCATATATCCTGCTGTACTGCTGTAGTGCAGGTCAAACCTAGGGAAAGGGGTGAAGAGCCTGCTGACACTGTTAGCTTAACCTTTGGAAAATTGTCTGTTAATTTGGCGATATGGATCAAAGTATGTTGATATTTGAAGTTCATAGACCTGCATTACTTCACGAAAGTCAGAGAGTTTGTTTATTCTCAAACAGCCATTAAGTACAAGTTATGAATTTTTCAGCATCAGGATAAAAAATAGAAAAACACCTCCAGATATCTCCAAGGTTTAGACTTTATATGTTTAAGCATTTTCTACTGTTTATCAACCAAGTTCCAATTCCAAACACATCCCAAGATATTCAGGTCTGGAATCTGGGGTGGTGAGTCCTCTGTTCACCACCGAGAACACCAGCAGCATCAGCAATTTCATTTAATCAGATGTTCTTCTGCTTTCTCAGTAAGAGTTTCTTCACTAGTAGCTCCACATGCTTTCAGACCCACTGCACTGAGTCATCTTCCCATGGACAGAAACACCTGTTGATTTTCTCCTCTCTCAAAGACAAAAGCTTAAGTACTGTTTGAGTGTTACAGTTTTGGTGGTCTACCAGGTCTTTCACATTTTTAGGGGTCTCATTTTCTCTGTATCATTAGATCCATTTTTAAAAGCCTTGGTTTAAAGGTTTGGGTATTTCAAACTGATTCAAACAGTCATTAAGTACAAGTTGTGAATTTTTCAGCATCAGGAGAAAACACCTCCAGACAACCCAAAAAGTTCACTCTCCAACGTTTGTGACAGTTTAGGTTAGGTTAGGTTCATCCATTTATCTCTTCTCAATATTTTCGGTGGATGCAAACACGTGGAGAAGAACTGCGCTTTCAGACTATAGGCAGTCTATAGGCAGAATAACACCACAAACTGACACCTTGTTTCTGTGATCAACTTTTTGGAAACTAAAGGTGGAATGGCCGTTTGAACAAACTGGTGCAGTTGTTTATTTGCATGTTGGGTCTTGTAGTGGCGCCTCACGTTACCACTCTTCACAATGGCCACGGTTTTATTAATTTCATTAATCAAATCAAGCACATTGGCTTTGTGCATGAAGGCATTTTTTTTCAGTACTGAGCAATTCTGAACATGCCATTTTACGTCCTGAATATCGTTGTCAATCAGCAAAAGATTTTTTGATGAACACACGTTGCTGCTGTGAGTCTCAATGATGTCACTCTCATATTTTGTTTGTTTGTTTGTTTGTTTATTGTCTCTCTGTGATTGGACCACAGGTAATGAAAAGTAGATCACGCAAAGTTTGGAACTTTGTCCACATAAAATTAATTTAGGTCTCAAACTGGGCCGGAGTCCCCCTGTTCTAGAGAAATGCTAGTTAACCAAGGATGTAAAGTGGGTCATTTTTTGTCATTAAAAACAGTTATTAGTCACTAGGTTAAGACCAGGTTAAGATTAAGTTTAGGTATAGATTAAGGTGTGCGTTAAAGCTAGGTTTAGATTAGGTTAGGTATCATTGGTCAAAGTAATGTTGGGTATGATGAGTCAACTCTCAGATGTGAGTTGATTCATCACTGTGAGTCAACTCCCTTGTCTAGGCTTATTTGGGTGAGGAGCTCATTATCACTGGTTTGCTTCCACACAGAAGAATTCTATATAAACTGTGGATTGATTATGGAATTTTGACTGACACTTTTCTGTGTGCATTTCTGCTAAATGGTAGAACCTAGGTTCATCCATGTATCACTTCTCATTATTTTCTTTGGCTGCAAACATCGTCGTGGCATTTCACCATGCAGGAACGCTGGCAAACAAGGAGCCGTTCTGGCAAGAGAGGGTTTTAGCTTTAAACGTTTTAAAGTTTAGCATATACTTTATAGTTTTTAGTCATGTGAAAAATAAATGAACAAATCAAGCAACCTGCCGTGCAACACTGGGACCAGATAGCTTTCTCACCTACAGAGGATAGCACCAGAGACCACGTGAAGCGAACCCCAGACCAACAATTTCAGAAGGACCAGAGATTGGTGCTCAGGACCGCTCCCAGGCTCGTAAACATCTTTCACACTTGACCAAACATAGCGAACCTGGGTTTGGAAAAAATACAGCTGGTGTGAAAACGCACTAAAACAGTGGTGAGTCATTTGCCCACTTGCCCCAATGGTTAAGGTGGCTTCACACCTCAGTAGTTTGGCAGCAGTGTGAAGAACAATGTGGATGACTTGGATGAGGTCAAAGGACTCATAAGGCCAGCTCTGTAGAACGATCTAGAACAGCTGGTATTAAGATGATGATGTCGGTCACTCTTATTATACTCTCTAGTGTCAAGAGTTGTTAAAGATTGAAATCTGAGCAAAGATAGCTTGCAATCAGCTCTCCCCTCACACACATATACAGGCTGCCATTCATTTTTGGAGTGTGCAACTCTGTAATTAGTGTGTGTGTGTGTGTGTGTGAAAAAGGAAGCAACTGGAAAAACAGGGGATAGGAAGTAAGACCGTCCATGTGGAATTACACTCACACACACACATACACAAATATACACACACACACCCGATGCAAACAGTCTTGCAGGTGGAGTTTTAATCAGAGTTTGATTATCAGACCAACATGTTTCTTATACGCAAAGCATTTTTAACCAGGAAAGAAGCTAGATGGGCTTATTGCCGCTTCTGGCATGTGCTATGGGTTTGTGCACTGCAGCATGTCCAGGAGTGCATAACAAGCGGGGGGCAGTGAATCTTGACAATTCTCTGCCAAGATTGCAATGAGCGTTTGACTGTTGACGTCTGCCCAGGTTGTTTTCAGTCAGTGACGCACCTGTGTTTTCCGTTGCCAAGATAGCAATACACCAGAAATTTACCTGAACACCACGCCCATCTGCGTAGATATATTCTCAAGCACTGTTGCCAGACGTCAAAAATAAACTGTTGTCAGGGTGTCAGATAACCATGAGCATCGCGACACACCTTGAGCAGGGTGTAAGATACCCCCTGAATACCCCCAATACCAGATCTACACTATATGGACAAAAGTGTTTGGACACCTGCTCATTCATTGTTTCTTCTGAACTCAAGGGCATTGAAAAAAAGTGATTATCCTGCTTATGTTGGAGTAACTGTCCAGGGAAGGGATATTCTAGAGCATTGCTGTGAGGATTGGATTGCATTCTGTCACAATAACGTTAGTGAGGTCAGGATGTTGGAGAAACTGGTGCAGTTGTTCGTTTGTGAGTGGGCTGCAGTGCTGATGTGACAATTATGGCTAATTTGTGTGGTCCTCACCTACGGGTTCTGTGGGTGATGCTAGTTTTGTTCCAAATTTGCATGTTGGGTCTCGTAGTGGCGCCTCTCGTTATCAGTAAAATGATTTTTTGAGAAACACGTTACTGTTGCGAGTCTCCGTAATGTGATTGTTGTCGTTTTTTTTGGTTTGTTTGTTTTCTGTGTTAAGATAAATACTGCAGTACTGAATGAATTCTGAAGTAAAATCACTTTTTTAAAAACAGTTTCTATAATTAAACATTCTAGACTGCTTTATTTAGTGTAGTTTACTTAAAATGACTTAATATGTTTGCCTAAAAACAGCATTTTACTGTACATTTATGCATTTGTGTTTTACCTTACCATTTGTGTTCTCCTGCTGGTAAAACAGAATTTCCACAATAGTTTTCTAAAGTTTCAGATATTATGTTCTGTTTTCATGTTCCACTGTAAAACAGCTCCACACTGACTTTAAACTTGTTTATTTACCTTGTGAGGATGTCCGCACTGCTGTCGGCTGAGAATAATGTCTGTTAATGTCACCTGAAGGACACCAGATGGCACTCTGAACATGGTGCTTAAAAGAAAGAATTGGAACTGGATCGGGATTAAAATAGTCGATACTAGATCCATTAAAATAAGCCGAAATAAACATAAAAACACAATACACAAATTATCAATGTGGAATGTGTTATGGTTTGGCAGAAACCACCGCTTGCAAATGTTTTATTTGTAGACAGCTTAATAATTTTTTCTTTTTGATAAATTCATACTATGAGTATAACAGTATGTTTATTTTTTTTTTTACCAAACAGTGATGGTACAGATGGTACTATTGGTGTATATACAGTAAATTCACAAGCACATGCTGACCTTGAAATGACTGAAAATAAAATAATTCAAACAAAATAAAAGTTTAGCTAATTAAAAAAAAAACTGTCAATCTTTCTCATTTCAACTAATGAAATCATTGGATTGGACAAGGTTGATGTGTCAGTTTTCTTGATGTGTGTGTTTTTGGAAACATATCAAACATGCAAACACTGACTGCGTATAGCACTACAGGATGTAGCAGCTACCTCAGGAGGGGCTATACAGCACTAGGTGAAACAAACAGCATTAAAAATGGCCTACATTTCCCTGTTACATGAATGGACTAAGAAGGCTAAAGGTGCAGTTTGTCTTTCTTTAGGTGGTCCCTGGTGGATTTTGACATTATGTAGACGTTATTCTTTTAGGCTTCAGCCATTTAATAGGTGGGTTGATGTTTGCATGCCGGATTTGCTGGTATGTTGTGGAATGCATTATTCTCTTCACCCATGCAATATTGTTGGCATGGTGTTTTTTTCATGAAATGCAGTTCCTTTTTATTCTGCAAAAGTACTGTACCTTTGCTGACTGTGACCGAGTTCTAGTTTTGCTTCATCAGCCTGCACCGTCTGCTTCCAAAACTTCTCTAGCCTATCTTGATGCTTCAGATTTTGAGTTGTGTTACAAGCTCACAGGCAAGGTGTCCTCATTATGGCTCTTTATTGAAGATTATGTTTGTGCAGGCCAGGTTGCACAGTGACTCAATCACTGTATGATGCTAGCCAGCGCAGAATTGGCAGTTGACCCTATCCTCCAAGCGCATCAGTTCGAAAAGAAGTGGTTGGCAGGCTTCATGTGATTTGGAGGAAGCACATGCTAGCCCTCATCCTTTCAGCATTGGAGGCATTATGTGATAGGGGGAGTCATATAGAAAAACATACAGAGGATTTGATATTGGCAATTCCGAAATCCAAAAATTTTCACCTTGGTCATTGCTTGGATAGTCATTGGTGTATAACAGGAGCCATTCAACCGATTCCCATTAGGAAGGAAAGCCTAATGCTTCTAATTGTGTTTTTTTTTAGCAGACTTCACAAAAAATGACACCTAACTCAGGATGATGGCACCTCATAAATTACACACATGGACAAAATTGTTGGTACCCCTCGGTTAATGAAAGAAAAACCCACAATGGTCACAGAAATAACTTGAATCTGACAAAAGTAATAATAAATAAAAATTCTATGAAAATAAACAAATGAAAATCCGACATTGATTTTGAACCATGCTTCAACAGAATTGGTTTAAAAAGTAAACTCACGAAACAGGCCTGGACAAAAAGGATGGTACCCCTGAAAATAATGTGACCCAAGGGACATGTTAAATCTAGGTGTGTCCACTAATTAGCATCACAGGGGTCTACAATCTTGTAATCAGTCAGTGGGCCCATATATAGGGCTACAGGCAGTCACTGTGATGTTTGGTGACATGGTGTGTACCACACTCAACATGGATTGGAGGACAAGCATGTTAAAGGTAAAGGTTATAAGACCCCCAAGCAGCTTGATGTTCCTGTGACAGTTGCTCATATTATTTAGAAATTTGAGATCCATGGGACTGTAGCCAAATTGATGACAAATTAAAGAGACGGATAATATGAATGGTAACAAAAGAGCCCAGAAAAACTTCTAAAGAGATTAAAGGTGAATTTCAAGCTCAAGGAACATCAGTCAGATGTCACCATCCATCACTGTTTGAGCGAAAGTGGACTTCATGGGAGATCATCAAGGAGGACACCATTGTTGAAAACAAATCATAAAAAAGCCAGACTGGAATTTGCCAAACTACACGTTGACAAGCCCCAAAGCTTCTGGGAGAAAAAAATTGTAAAAATTAATTTTTTGACTCAGCTCTATGTTCACAGATGGAATTAAGCATATCAAGAAACACTGTCCCTACTGTGAAACATGGAGGAGGCTCTGTTATGTTCTGGGGCTGCTTTGCTGCATCTGGCACATGGTGTCTTGAATCTGTGCAGGGTACAATGCAATCTCAAGAATATCAAGGGATTCTATAAAGAAATGTGCTGCCCAGTTTCAGAAAGCTTGGTTTCAGTCGCAGGTCATGGGTCTTGCAACAGAATAATGACCCAAAACACAACCAAAAACACCCAAGAATGGCTAAGAGAAAAACACTGGACTATTCTGAAGTGGCCTTTTATGAGCCCTGACCTAAATCCTATTGAGCATCTTTCAGGAGCTGAAACATGCTATCTGGAAAAGGCACCCTTCAAACCTAAGACAACTGGAGCAGTTAGCTCATGAGGAGTGAGCCAAAATACCTACTGATAGGTGCAGAAGTCTCATGACAGTTACAGGAATCGTTTGATTGCAGTGGTTGCCTCAAAAGGTTTACGGTCTATACTGTATGTCCAACACACATGTGCAATGCAAGTGCACAGCTTGTTTAGTCCCTGTAGAAAAGTATACTCAATAGCAGATAAATATGGACCTTTTAGCATCATGCTTAATGTCAGGTGTGGCCTAGAGGGACCCCTAGTATTGAGCTGTGGAGCAGTGTAACTGTGCTCCATCCAACACCTTTGGGATGAGATGGGCAGGTGTTCATCCAACATCCTGACCTCGTGAACGTTCTTGACACTTAATGCAATCAAATCCTCAATCCTCAGCAATGCTCCAGCATCTAGTAGAAGAAGAGTGTATACTGTGGTCTTCTATGTGGTGTACCTGTACTGTTGCGTAATGCTGTGCTACATGTCGTGTCTGCTTTGCACTGCCGTTAGTTCTAACATTGGAGAAGCATTGTAGGAAAAAATGAACAATACTTAAGCTAAATATCTCCACTTCAGAAGGATTAGATGCCCATCAGACACTCTGTGGAGTGTGAGGATACACTATACACTTGAGCATCTCTCTCTCTCTTTTGCTCTCTTCGAGCCACTCCTGTGTAACGGTGCCAAGTTGCTCAAGAAAGGTCTGAAGCGACCTCTAAACAAGAAGAATACGTACTGTAACTTCATGCTTTGGCAAGAAATAGCTCAAATATCTTGGGACTAAACCTTAGCTCAGCGCAAGCAACAAACAGTTTATGGTCAAATGCCTCGAAATGGCCATAGGCCAAGGTGGAGGGGGATTCGCTGAGGATGGCAACACAACAGACCACGCCCACCGGGGTGTTTAAAGAGCAGAGAACAGAAAATGAGGGGAAAGTAAGGGGAAAAAAGTGTAAAAGGAAATGTTTGGCTGCATATCAGAAACTTCAGCAAGGTTTTTGATCTGCCGCAGGGAGTGTGGGTGGTTGGTGGACTGAGTTGTGAGCAGCTCTCCTCCCTCAAGCGATTTTGGGAGGAACTTTCCAACGAGTGAATTATTCTTTTTTTTCACCTTTCAAATGACTGGAGAAAACTAAAAGAAAATAAGGGATATACTGACAAACAACATGCGGCAAAAAAAGACCAAAAGAGGAGGTTATGTGAAATGGAAACGGAGGGCGAGAAGAATAGGAGAGGTATGAATAGAAGATGCAGTGTTATTTTTGCGAGGTGTAAAGCTGAGGCATGATACAGGACTTTCTCACCAAAGCCCCCCCCCCCTTTTCTTTTTTTTTCTCCTCTCCTTCTTCTAACTTCTTTAAACGGTTTTCAAATTATAATACACGTCTTGCCTCTTTCTCTATCTCAGTCTTGTCTCCACTCTTTTAACTCTTGCTCATTCCCACTCCCACTCTCTGGCCATGTCTCTCTCCCCCCTTTCCTTCTCTCTCTCTCTCTTTCTCCCTCCTCCCCCTTGTTTTTGGCTCTCTTCCACTCCCCACACTCTTGCGGTCTCTCTGTCTGTTTCTCTCCCAGAGAAAACCACTTAATGCAAACAAAAAAGATTTTTGTCCTCAGCTTGCAGTGTGCTGTCACAATGCTACGGAAACAGTCATTTAACAGAGCGAAGATAAATCAGTGACTAAGTGGTACTGCCCTTACATCTCGGAGACAGCAGGGAAAAACACGGCTCATCAAGGGCATAAAGTTGTTTTTTGTAATTATACAGATGGCAAATGAATGGCAGGATGAGAATGGAATTTAAAACACACACACACACACACACACACACTCACTCTCACACAGAGCTGCAATAGATGTTACACAACGCCCGCATGGCACCAGTGGGTTAGGAGACTGCGGGCCCTGGGAAAATGATGTGCTCTGAGCAAAGTCAATATGCGGCCAAGTAGAGGAGATGTGGACGACAGTTGACGAGACAGGGCAGTACCTAGTGTTTTTAGCGGTGTGTGTGAATTTTGCATGCATTTCCAGGACAGAAAGTTCCCAACTTTTGATGCTAGAATTAGAATTTGATTATAGATTAGAATATATATACAATAATGTTACATAATGTTACATAAATGAATGACATATGTAAGTCCTTACATTGTATGAAACACACACACACACACACACACACACACATATATATATATATATATATATATATATATATATATATATATATATATATGTATGTATGTATGTATATATGTGTGTGTGTGTGTGTGTGTGTGGGTAATTCTTGATTCTCTGGGCCAAGTCCTGGTCGCCTCTGCACAGCGAGGCGCAATGATATGTTGGGAAAAAGAAAAATGGAAATCTGAGAAGGGGAATTGTGTGAAAGGGAAAAAATAGCCTCAAAACGGAGCAACAACAAAAACACCCAAAACAACCCCCCGAAAAAAGAAGCGAGCATTTATGAGGGCTGGTTCCGTCTGCTGGCTCACTCGCCGATCTTTAGTGAGGCGTCACTGCGGGTCAACAGCCCGTCTCGCAGACGCTGCACTGGCAATTATAGCACTGTCATGGAAACTACGTTAAACCAAGGAGAAAACGACCCCTTGCGACTTCCAAGCCCATTTTAAGGCCCCTGGTTTAATATGAATGTCTAAATAACTATATATGTATCAATATATTCTATAAACAAAGCGTGCCCTTAGAGCTGGGTTGCGTGAGTGCGGTCTATTGATTTGTCTGATCAGACTGTTAAATCGTAGATCTCTCAGCCACCCATATAGCTGACGCATCGAAAGATCAGCAGGCCACCGTGAAGGCCACCGTGGAAGCTTGAAGTTTAGGCTCGGAGGAGGGTGGCGCTCGTCCATTTGGTCGGTTGCTGTCCTGTCCGGGAGTTGAACCCGCAACCTATGGGTCACAAAAAACCCAAGGCCACCAAAACCACCGGGCCTGCACACAGTCATTCCCATAAATTACCCTGACAGCTCAGGAAAGGGAAAGTCAGAGGAGAACACTTTCCAGTTCGACGCTGAAGGGAATCTGGATGGAGACTTTAGGCAGTTAGCAGCTAGCAATCAGCTAGTTTTCCCACACATGTCTGGGAGCTAGCAGTGGTTAAATGTGGTGGCCGACGTAAACAGCTCAAGTTACTGCCGTCCCCGCTAGCTTTCTATTAAGAACATATTCAAGCCGTAAACTGCCATATCATGACGGCCAACCCTCAGTGGACGCTCCTGTAGAGCTTCTTATTTTGTTCCACATTTGATGCTAATAAAAGCTATGAGGTCATTGCTAACACTAGGCCCTTCCTTTGACCTCTGACTTCTACCCTGCGTGGATGGGTGCTTCTGAAGGATCGGCCTGGTGGGGTCTACAACAGCCAAGAGGAGTTTCCTCTACACACACACACACACACACACACACACACACACACACACACACACATTCCTTTGCCCTGCCACTAACACAGGAAGCGGAGGTAGAGCTACTTCCTGTTGGAGAGGGGAAGAGTTAGGGTATGGATGGTGGCCCACACATCCTGATAAGGAGAAGGAGGGAGAAAAGAAAGAGAGAAAGAAAATGAATGACATCATAGGTTCACTGGACGGGGTTTTGGGGAGAGTCCACAGTCCAGCTTGATGGAAAAGCTGAAGCTAATGGGTGAGGACATGTGCACACACACACACACACACACACACACACTCACACTCAGCTGCAATAACAAAACACTCAAACAGGACAGGATCCGTGACCCTACGCACCTAATGCCGAAGGAACACACACTCCCCACATGCCTTCTGTTTTACTGTTACCTCCAACCATAAATTCTGCCAAATACTGCACACTGCACAGTTCAGTTCAGTCACTTCCGTTAACCGAACTGCACCGCCATCTTTAGGTAAAGCCTGAAAGCAAAGTCAGGCCTTGTTTTGCAAAGGCTCAAAGATCAGCACTAACTGAGCACCTGAGCCATCTGGAATAGCTAATGCTGAATGAAATGCTCACATAAATATTTTTCTGGGCAAGATTTTTAGTAAAATTTATTATTGTATGTATGTATTATTGCTTGATGTTCTCTCCTGTGTATTAGGATTTACACTAATTACTTGTCAGTCTGTATGAGACACTATTCAGTACTGTGATGAGGAGAAACATGCCAAACACGTTAAGTGCTTTTCCAAAATGGAGAGAATTATTACACGCAAAAGGGTGTGTGTGTTAAATGTTGTAGTGGGCAGCACCACATGTCAGGGTAAAATGCCTTTTCCCCTTCCAGTCATCTTTCCATTAATATGCTTTGATACATATGCTTGTAGGGTGTCGATGATTGTCTTCTGGACAACTGTCAAGTCAGCAGTCTTTCACAAGCCATAAGCCATACTGATCAGAAGTAAAACAAAAGAAAAGGCTTAAAATATGTTACTTTATGTGTATTATATATAAAATATATAACCTTTTGCATAACATTTTTACAAAAATAAGCTTTGGATTTATCAGTCATAGGTGCTCTACTACAAACATGGTTCGTTTATGGAACCAAAAGTGGTTCTTCTATGTTGTCACTGAAAGAACCATTTGTAACTCTTAAAGTATAGACAATAATAATCAGTCATCCTATTTCTAATTGTAATTATATTTATAATAATTACCTTATAATCACTTATATTAGCCTTTCATTGGGTCAGGACAGTTGTGCACCCTCAATTTCTTTTGCCCCCTTATCTAATGCATCTTAATACCTCTCTGCAAAACAACTGACTGTGATACTGATTCAACGTTTAGAACCATCATTTCCAGAATTTCAGAGTAAAACGAAGAGAATGAAATAACAGCTCACGTTTGTTTGTTCACATGGTGAAGTCCAAAGGTTAATCCAACTGTGCCTCCATCTTTAGGTACAACTGCAAACAAATTCAGGGAATAATTCCACAGGAGGATTAGCACTAACTCGCTCCATCTGCAACAGGGCAAGTGTGGATTGCTACTCATAACATAATAACGCTGAATAAAAGCTTCAGAGCTATTTTGTCAGTAAGAATTTTAAAAAGCTATTAAGGGGCTTTGAAGGCCCAAGCCAACAGTTTTACACATAACTCCAGCGTGGAAAACAAGGGCTTTCTGAGCCGACCCAGGAAGGGAACTTGCACATTCAGAAATCTGTCAGCTGAAATCGATCTATCTTTGAAACCAGGCATAACTGAAGTTTCAAACGTGGGGATTTGAGCGCAGAGCGTTACAGGCCAGCACGGAGTCGAGCTCTTTATTGTCGGTTTTATTTGAATAAATCACCATGGGGGATGTCGCGCAAGCCTTGCTTATGCATTCATGAAGCCACAGCTGGGCAATAAACTTTAAACTGTGAGAGAGATGGCAAAAGCTACAGAAATACCACTCGCAGCCACAAGCATTGATTCCTTCACTGTTTTGCTCTCTGTCGTACACACACACACACACACACGCACAAAAACTGCATTTCATGCTCTGTTCCATACACTCATAGCAAATTCATGACCATCTGCAATGCACAGTCACAAATTTCCAGCTCACAGAAATAAATTGCTTGGGACCCCCCCTCAATCCACCCCCCCCCCCCTATTTTTTTACTTTGTTGCTTACACTGAGACAGGCTTGAAAAATCAATTGACCAGGAGAGTGTTATTTTCTCAATTTGAAGAGCTGACCAGGGGGTGAGCTGGTTCGACAGAATAAAAAAGAACCTCTTCCCTTTAACATCCTTCCCTATACAGCAAACACACACACACACACACACACAAGCATATTAGTTTTCATACCTTTTAAGATTGTGGGCTCATGCTCATTTTTAGTTTTCTCCATGGTTGGAACGCTGTAGCTGCTCTGTACACTGTGTAAATCATTCTGGATGAACAGACCAATAGAAATGCTTGGAATAAACTCATTACATTGCTCAAACATTACATTGCATTGACTTACATTCACAGTTAAGAACTTATTTGCCTTCTCTATTAAAGTCACCATTTTGGAGATAAATGTTTTTCATTGGACAGCGACAGTATATAAAAAAACCTTAATTCAGTCCCACAGCTGTATAAAAGCACATTTTTATACACACACATATATATAAACATTTAAATCTACAGTACCATAAAAAAATAACAGAAACAATTAACACATTATTGTCCTCAAAATGTACAAAAACACACACACACACACACACACACACACATACACACACACACACATACCTATTCCAGCTATTCCAACATCCTCAGTTTCCACAGGATCTTCCTCTGTTTTGACACTCAGGCTAATTTTATGGCTAATTAATTGGGTGGATGAGCTTTTACCGCTCGTCGGCTGACCTCTGCCCACCTGAGGTCACGCAGCGGCCCGGCCGCAGAATTTCTGGTATGTCATTCACCTAGTAACAAAAACACAGACAATATGCACAGCGGCACTCTCTGCCCAAACACACACACACACCTCACACGCATACTCACATAATCACATACTGACATATACATAGTCTTGCCAATATGTAAATGCAAAGAAAAGAAAACTTGGACCTTCCAGAACGGACGCATTCTTCTTTGTCTTTTTTTTTTAAATTAATCCACATGAGGGGTCATTACTTTAATCCCATGCTTGATTTTCACTGTATAAAGACACAAGAGGACATGGAGACGGTTTGAGTTTTGTTCTTTCTCTGTCAAAAAAAATGTTTGCTTTTTGTCAGTGGTTGAGGGGAAGAAAAAAAAAAAAAAGAAATGAGGCCCCTGAGCCAAACTCAATTTGTGGCTGATCAAAATTCTGGGAGGAGGGAATCCGAGAGCAAAAAAGAGAGAGAGAGAGAGAGAGTTAGAGCTTAAACACTCTGCCCATTCTGTTCCTCTCAAAAGACAACCATTACCACAAGCCTCTCTAGTTCTAATCACTGCTTTGTAGGGGCTAGTCAAACGCTAAGCTCTCCACATGTGCAAATGTGCTAAACGCATAAACAGTGACTCTTGCAAGCCACTTACGCTTGCCCCCACCCCCCCGGCTAAATATTCAACACGCAGATGCCTCTTCCCAAGGAACCGGCGAGTGACAAGTATCATCTCCAGAACCTGATAGAGATGCACTCTCTGCAGTGTGGGAAAACGCTTCTCCCCAGCCCTGCTCTCAACTGTGTGTTTCCAATTGGATTGTTTTTGATTTAATAGCTCTGAGACATTTTTTATTGGAAAGTCTTTTATTTGAAGATAATTACTACCAAAAGCCAGAGAGTTATTACCAACTCAACATGTTTCTCAAGTGCTGACACGGAGGATTATAAAATACACTGACAGAGGATTACAAAATACACACACACACACGCACACAGACACATACATATATATAATATATATATATATACAAAATGACTTTCTCAAACTTTCTCAGTCAGATACAGCAAAAAAAAGTACAAAATAAATTACAGCCTTCAAGAGATCCAAATTCTACAGATGACTCTGTGGTCTCTTTCATGAACATGACTTTTTTCCCTTCATTTTTTTAATCGTATTTTTTGTTTGTTTGTTGTTGTTTTTTTCGCTTGAGAGCTGTCAAGTGCAGAATTAAGGAGTGTGGAGTGGTTTCACATACAGTTCAGAATGTTTTGACACAGTGCAAACATGATCTTTACAGAATTATATAAACGAGAGTAACAAAACAAATATGTAAATACAAAAAAAAAAAGAAAAAGAAAAACCCTCTGAGAAAACGAGCAAAGAAATATTCACATTCTTATCCTCCCTGCCTCTGGACCCTTATTTGAGAAGAATGCTGGAATTACTGGAATATAAGAATACAGTAATTGGATGGAGTCAAGCTAAATTGTTGACTGGAACTGACCACGGCCTTGAAGAATATAGGTTATCAAGAACATGAAATGAGTAGGTGTAATGTGAGCTATATCGTTCTGTGTAGTGTACATGCAGGGGCTTCTGAAAACAACTTTAGAGGGGCTTAAAGCAGTTTTGGGGGAAAATACAGGTTTCCGAACAGCTTTTAAAACAGTATTTGGAAAAATGGACTTGAGATGACTCACTGAAAACACTGAGACCGGGTAAAAAGAAAGGGAATCCGTTGAGCTTAGCTGAGCAGATAAAGTGGATAGAGCATGTTGTTGCTGTTGTAGGAAAAGCCTGTGTTTCAGAAACTGTAACTTTTTCTTGACCAGAAGAAGGAGAACAGATTCCTGGATGGGGACTGGCCTCTGTTAGCAAACAGATTTCTAAATAGTACTGAAAAAGGGTACTTTGACTCCGTGTGGGAACCTTTAGAAAGGACTCTTTATATGTATAGTGACTGTTTCTTCTTTAAGGAGCTGTTTACAAGAGGCTGTATATCCAGCATTGAGAGGGTCTTAACTATTTAACCAGGCACAGATCTAGAGATGCCATAGTTTTATATGGAATCATCGCCTTTACTGAAGACAAATTGACAAATCCCTTTTTAAGGGTGGTCATGGACTAAATTTCTTTCGGTCTAGGCTTGGCCTAGGCCTGGTCCAACATATGTCAGTGTTACTTTAAACAAAAAAAAAAAAAGGTTTGTGATTGGTCCATTTATGATGAAATGTTCACACAACATAAAGGCAGCTGGTGTTTTTCAAATGTTTACAAATCTTAAAAACCTTTTCTTTTTACTAAATTTTCTTAAAATAGAGACAATATACACCTTTCTTCAGAAGCAGCATTTTGTCACTGTCATATCAAAACCTTTCTTCTATATTCCCCATTGTGTGATCTTTTGGGATCACCAGAACTGGTCCAAAATGACTTTCTGAAGATCTTGTTAGCTTAACATACTAAAGCTAGAAAAGTTTTGCCTATATGGATACAAGGTTTTGTTATGACAGCAACAACATACTAGTGGTGGACGTACTTCTATCCAGTAATACAGGCGCTGTAGTAGACTGCACTGCTGGCATCGGACAGGGCCGATATGAGTGTACTGCTCTCCTCGCAGGCACTCCTGCTCACTCGAGTCCTGCTGGCACTCAGATACTGCTCGAACTCATGGCGGTCCACCTCACTCCAGAAGTCTGCTGAGGGCCCCAGCTGGTCGTTAGCGTCCAGGGTAGGTGGAGGAACCTGCGGAGCTGAGGGTGCAGGAGTAGTGTTGGAAGATTCTGGAGGAGGAGATAGTTGCCCAAGTTGGGAGGTGAAGGCTGGTGGTTGCTGGCTGGTTCCATACATCTGACCATAGTAGCTAGTTTGAAGAGGAGTGCTAGGGGGTTGCTGGGCTTTGGTTTGGTCTGGGAGAGCCATACTCGTTTGGGGAGGGTACAGACCCTGAGGGTTCGTAGGCTCGGGGCCCAAGCATTTTTCCTGGACGGGTCTACAGGCCAGAGGGGACTTGTGGTTGAGGTGTGGGTGGGTATGCTGAAGGGTATGAGGGTTGGGGGGGTGGGGGTGGTGATGGCTGGAATGACTGTGGTGGCCTCCGTGGAGGCTGTGGTTTTGGTGCTGGTGCTGGTGGTAGTTGACCCATGGTGCCAGGCCTACGTCTTCTTGCATATGAGGGGGGAAGAAGACAGAGTCTCCTCCGCCCTCCTCCAGAACGTCCAGTGGGGACATCTCCGGAGTGGGCAGACCGTAAATCTCCAGTTCAGAAGCTGTGGGAGGTTGGAGGTCCCGGAAGTGTCCCAGAGAGGGCAGCAAGTGGTGGGGGTGAGGGTGCTGAGGGTAGACCTCTCCGGCTCCGAGGCCTCCAGCCACACCCTGAGCTAGGCCGTGCAGGAGCAGGCCAGGCTCCACACGCTTCATCTTCTTGGGCTGCTTCTTGCGCCGCGGGCGGTATTTGTAGTTAGGGTGATCCTGCAGGTGCTGCAGCCGGAGCCTCTCTGCTTCCTCTACGAATGGACGCTTGTCCAGTGTGCTCAGGGACTTCCAGGACTGACCTATAAATACACAGAGTGTTAGCATATTTCGGTTGTTACGTGACAACAATTGCTTACTATAAAAGCTCTAGAACTAAAAATAAATGTGAAATGGTTTAAATGTGAAACATGATTTACTAATCATTTCTAATCAAGTAATAGTATAACTTTTTTCTATATTTCCACTATTTTTACCTCATTTTAACCTTTGTTTGATATTGAAACTATTGTAACGCTTGGGAAATAGTGTCTGCATTAGTAAAGCCTCTGCGACCGGCAAGCTTTAGTAATATTACCACTTGCTTGGTATGGCTGACTGTTTGTGCTCAATAGTCGTAGTTGTACAATTATTAATGGGTCAGTGGTTACAGACAATCAGCAGCTTGTGGGCTCAAGACTGTCTGCCTCAACCTGGCCTTTCACTGGCAAGAGATTTGCCATGTTTTGCGAAAACAAGGACATCAATTTGGTTCCTCGAGGACCAGCACTACGCAAATATTGCGCAACCCGCACAGGCATTTCACATTATCACATTTATTTGTGGCCGGTTTCTCTTTTTCCTTGAACTCCGGTGGCTTTTGTGGAATGTTTCGACATATTTGCAAAGACTTTAATCATCTGTGACCATCCGAATGTCTGTGTGCTAGAACAAACACTTTAATGTGACTGTGATATGTCTCAAAACTACACAACCACATTAGACTATTGTTTTATGAATCTGAATCTGAGTTGTTGTAAAGATGTAATAACATAACTGTTATAACACATGCCTATATGTGCTTAAATATGCTAATAGCACACTGCATAAAACTCTTTCGACGTTTTGAGAAAGACCTTTAAAATTATTGAATGGATTTAAATGATTTAAGCTAATAGTATTAATTTAATCAGACATGTGTTGCAAGTATGCAAGCATTGACCTTAGAAAGAAATTGTTAAGGAAGTTTAGAAGTTATAATCCATCTAAAGAAGTGAAAGCTGTGCAAGGTTCATCACAAGTTAGATTGTGGCGGGAATGTGTAGACGCTGTTTAACTGAAACATTGCAATTTCTAGTGCATGTAATCTGCATGATATCTTAATTAGGACATGTAGCAGAAAGTAGTCAGCTTGAAAAATATATAAGCCAATGTTATGAAATTGCCATAGTTTACAAGGCCCTTAAAGGTGAGCTAAACAGGTTAGATTTACAAATGGGAATCAAGTGCAAGTAGTAATATTGCATAGTAATGAACTGGTAATATTGCGTATTATGTGGTATTAGGTGGCAGTATTATATAATGTTTGTTATGAAGTACTACTACAAGCACTTAAACACAATCAGCATTGTGCAGCAGTGCATTTAAGGTGATTTGTGGGGATTCTGAATGTATAGAATTGTTAGAATTGCTATAACATATTTACTACAAGGCAATTATTTGAGTAAAGTTTACCTAAAATAAAAAAGTGATGGTATCAAGAAGTTTGCTTTAGCCCTTAAACTTTATCTATGTAGACCCACACTTCACCTCCTCACTCTTATAACTGCATAACGTCCATATTAGTCCAGTAGTAGTTAGGACATTTGATTCATATTGTTTACACAATATGTTAAAAAGGTTACAAAAACAATGCAGTTGAATTTGAATTAAATTTGAATGAGGTTAGAGGTCCTACCCAGCATTTTGCTCAGTACAGCATTGTGTAGGTCGGGGTTCTGCAGTGCCAGCCGCTTGCGCTCGTCTTTAGCCCACACCATGAAGGCATTCATAGGCCTGCGGATCCTGCCCTCACCCCCGCACTTCCCGTCACTGGCCGTCCCGGGACGAGTGGAGTCCGGGCTGCCCGTCCTCCTCTCTGCACCCCCTGTGGCACCTCCAGAGCGGGACCCCAGCTCCGTGGTCAGGCCGTGGTCAAATCCGTGGCTCCGGTCAGGGCCCGCTGGGCTGGAGGAAGCACCCCATGCTCCACGCTCCACGACCTGGCTGGGCTGAGTGGTGGCCTCTTGACAGTAACTAGACTCAGATATATTCATTCCAGCAAAGACGACCGAGTGATGGCACACGGCTTGCTTAAATCGAGCAAATGAAAAGTCTCTTTTACTGGCTCTTTTATGATTTACTCGCGACAAGTTTGTGTCCTCACACAGAAATTACGAGAGCTGCCAAATTACAGAGCAGTCAAAATGATGTACAGACCAAATTAAAGAGCAAGAAAAGTGATATACAGAGGAAAAAAACTTAAATAAATACAAAAAAAAGAGGAATCAACGTTGCTTGAGAAGAGTAGAATCCCAGAGATGGATGTCAGTGCTGTCTCTAGCTCCTGCTGTTCAGGACTGCCTGTTACTGGTACTAAAGTTTGAAAGTTGTGGTGAGCCTTGATAGACCCATGTTGTAGATATATAAGTGGCCTGAGCCAATCAGAGCGCAGACTTAGACGGGACAGGCGGGATGGGCAGCCAGTCAGATTTGTGCCCCCTCCTCTGCAGTCTCCACAGACACAGAGATGTAATCTGAGAGGGCCATTGTTTTAGTCTAGTACTGAATACACGCACACACACACACACACACACACACACACAAACACACACACACACACACAAACATACACAGACACACACACACACACACACACACTCTAAATCTATCTCACGCGTGCACGCACACACAAACCCACTTGCACGGACCCCCTCCTGTGGTCTGAGTACGGGGTTGTGGTGGGAGGGGGAACCACAGAGAAAGTCATGCTCATTAGTGTTATCTTTAATGAGGAAAGCAAATGTTAACCCATTAAACTCCCATTAAAGGACCTGGACATGAGTTTAGACTTCAGTTCCTCAGTTTGTATGTTCCACACAATGCACATATTAGTTCCACTGTATATACCAAATAGACATGTGATGTAATGGACTACAATTGCTGAGTGTTGAGAATGCAGTTACATTTTTATTATTATGAAAAAATAAATAAGCATACAGCTTTTAAAGAAGTAGACTGAGTAGACTGATAAATCACTGAGCTGATCAGTTATTTATCTCAGTGTTACTGAGCTCTACTAAATCCTGAGAAGACTGATAAATCACTGTGCTGATCAGTTATTTATCTCAGTGTTACTGAGCTCTACTAAAGCCTGAGTAGACTGATAAATCACTGTGCTGATCAGTTATTTATCTCAGTGTTACTGAGCTCTACTAAAGCCTGAGTAGACTGATAAATCACTGTGTTGATCAGTTATTTATCTCAGTGTTACTGAGCTCTACTAAAGCCTGAGTAGACTGATAAATCACTGAGCTGATCAGTTATTTATCTCAGTGTTACTGAGGTCTGCTAAAGCCTGAGTAGACTGATAAATCACTGAGCTGATCAGTTATTTATCTCAGTGTTACTGAGCTCTACTAAAGCCTGAGTAGACTGATCAATCACTGAGCTGATCAGTTATTTATCTCAGTGTTACTGAGCTCTACTAAAGCCTGAGTAGACTGATAAATCACTGAGCTGATCAGTTATTTATCTCAGTGTTACTGAGCTTTACTAAAGCCTGAGTAGACTGATAAATCACTGTGCTGGTAAGTTATTTATCTCAGTGTTACTGAGCTCTACTAAAGCATAAGTAGACTGATAAATCACTATGCTGATCAGTTATTTATCTCAGTGTTACTGAGCTCTACTAAAGCATGAGTAGACTGATAAATCACTGTGCTGGTAAGTTATTTATCTCAGTGTTACTGAGCTTTACTAAAGCCTGAGTAGACTGATAAATCACTGTGCTGGTAAGTTATTTATCTCAGTGTTACTGAGCTCTACTAAAGCATAAGTAGACTGATAAATCGCTGTACTGATCAGTTATAATCTCAGTGTTACTGAGCTCTACTAAAGCATGAGTGATAAATCACTGTGCTGATCAGTTATTTATCTCAGTGTTACTGAGCTCTACTAAAGCCTGAGAAGACTGATAAATCACTATGCTGATCAGTTATTTATCTCAGTGTTACTGAGTTCTGCTAAAGCCTGAGTAGACTGATCAATCACTATGCCGATCAGTTATTTATCTCAGTGTTACTGAGCTCTACTAAAGCCTGAGAAGACTGATAAATCACTATGTTGATTAGTTATTTATCTCAGTGTTACTGAGCTCTACTAAAGCCTGAGTAGACTGATAAATCGCTGTGCTGATCAGTTATTTATCTCAGTGTTACTGAGGTCTGCTAAAGCCTGAGTAGACTGATAAATCACTGAGCTGATCAGTTATTTATCTCAGTGTTACTGAGCTCTACTAAAGCCTGAGTAGACTGATAAATCACTGTGCTGATCAGTTATTTATCTCAGTGTTACTGAGGTCTGCTAAAGCCTGAGTAGACTGATAAATCACTGAGCTGATCAGTTATTTATCTCAGTGTTACTGAGCTCTACTAAAGCCTGAGTAGACTGATAAATCACTGAGCTGATCAGTTATTTATCTCAGTGTTACTGAGCTCTACTTAAGCCTAAGTAGACTGGTAAATAAAAAGAAGGGCTTGTGTTTCTAGTGACAGCAATAGACCTGTTCCTGCAGGACTGCTCAAAACTCTTACAGAAATGAAAGGCTAATGCAATGAAGAATGGATGACAATCCTCCAAATAAAAACTGAAAGTCTGACTCTGATTTCTCTGATCTCTTTCTTTCTTTCTTTCTTTTATTTTTTACTTTTTTGTTATTTTAAAACTGTTAAAATTAAAATAAAAAAGCTTGCTTAAAATATAAATAAATCTAAAATGTAATAATATAAATATTTGTTATGCCTTAAAGTCATAATTTTAAGTCACCTATTAATTATTTGCAGGAGAGAATTGTATGGCCCATTGTAGATGTCTGGTAGATGCTCACCTAACATACAAATAACATTCAACTGAATGTCTATTAAATGCAACTGAACTCTAAGTTGTAAATGAGGTTTAAATGGTTGTCATTTGAATGTAACCCTGCACCTTATTCTAACCCTAAGCTTACCCTTGAATCAACTCTTAACACCTAGGTGAAGGGTTAGGCATAAGGCTGCATTCAATAGACAGTCATTTACATTAGGTTAGAGTTTAGTCACATTTAATACATATTATGTTAGTTCAGTCAGGTGAGGATCTACAAGGCATCTACAATGGGCACTCTGAGTGAAGTGTTAGCAAATAGTTTTATACTATTTGTTTTAGGTACATATAAAAAAATCCAGCTAAAATTAGATAGATAGATAGATAGATAGACAGAGGAAGTCTGTGCAGGAGAAGTGGGTAAGATCAGATAATATGATGATAATACTGAATAAATATCTGCATATATTGCTTTTATATTTAAGTAAAGTGTCAATAGTGTCCAGGAGGGTACGGTGTACAGGATGTACAGTAAAGTGTAAATAGTGCAGATTAAACCCATGATTTTAGATTTGATTTTATCATAAAAAAAGCAATTATTGCTTGCCTAAAAACAAGACATTTCTGTATACACAGACACACTGTCTTTTCACAACATTTAAAAAACACAATCAGTGCATCCTTATGTGCTTGGTACCATCCGTGTGACGAAAGCTGAGCTCTCCTGGGAATTTACTGCACACATTAGATAATTACATTTTCAGAGCTTGGCTAACTGTTATTGTTGCTGTGTGACACTATGGCCCTGCAGCTGATGACAGGAGCATTCATTATGTGCCTGTAAATGGGTAATTCCACACAGGAGAAGAGAGTAATTAAATTTTGCAGGCTTCTAATGAGCTTCCCAATAAAAGGTCGCAATGATAACTACAAATGTAAGTGCACTGGATGACTATTTAAAGATACACCATTGTATTCCCATGAACGAGAAAAAATCAAGGGCAGAGAGAGAGAACGACAGAAAGACTGATATTTTTCAGTATAAAAAATAATATAAAAAAAACTCCAAACTCCAGACAGGTCGGAGAGGACGTTGTGGAGTGAATGAGATTGAGGTGGGAAGTCATAAACTGCCTCTTACTTTAATAGAGGTCACAAACAACACCACCATTACATTCAGCCAGTTAACATTTAACCTTGCACAGGCCAGGGTAGGATGTAGATGCTTATAAACCATCAGTCCAAAAGTTTTGCGTGGTGAAAGAGTTGTTATGACAAGGAAAATGAAGAAGGCATATTCAAAATTCTGCTCTATTTCTGTGGATATTCAAATTTAGGGAAATCTGTGGCAAAACAAAAAAAACAAAAATCGGATTACATTTCAATCTTATCTTTTCCATTGAAACTTATTCACAAAGCAAAATAATCTGACTTTGTTTATATGGTGAGTGATAATTTTACTTCATTTAATTTACATTGATTTGGCTTGTCAAAATTTTCTTTGCTTTGAAATGTTCAGAAATCGAAAATTTTTTATTGTTTATTTCCAGGTTGTTTTAAAAAAAAAATACTACTAGTAGTCTGTGCTTACTGAGCTGGGTACCTGAGCTGGGTACCATGCTTTTCTACGAGTGCGTTGGTTGCCTGATGATGTTGCATCAGTGGCAGTTTGAAAAGTGGTGGTAGCGGGTTGTGCAAGGGGCGGAGGAGAAGTCCTTATCCTCCCAATGTCGGGAGCATTACATGTGATGGGGTTAGAGTACTAACAAGTACTCTTTCTTCTAATTATGGATCTCATTGTTCTCATAAATTTAACAAATTCTGAATTTGTCTTATAAAAACTGCATAAGTAGGCTTTATAAAGCCTGCTTCCTGAATAAGGCCCAATGTCGTTGCAGACTTGCACCGACCCCACTGTTTGTCTACACACCTCCAGTTTGATTGGAAGAGTGCGTGTACTGCATGTGCAAGCAGATGAAGTCAGGACCATCTGTCTGCTCTGCGTGAAAAGTTCTCAGCAACCTGGTTCCAAGTGAAACCTGAACATGTGACTTGCTCTCAAAGTATGAGTGCTCCATCTGCCTCCATGTGCAGACCACAAATTAGGGCTTTGGTTCAACGTCTCCACACCTATGCAATTCATCCCGGCCCAGACTGCTGTGTGCAGCCAACATTTCCCCCAGATGAGCATTATATCAGCATTTCTCTGCTCCACGGGTACGTCCAGAGCAAGGCGTCAAGCCTGCGATCCTCCTGTGCTGTATGGGGAGGGATGGAATAGCTGGGTGTTTTGTGCTGTTATATTTTCCTAGTAAAGAAGGGCAAAAAACGCAATTCTTGTCATTTCATTTTAACTTTCTAAACAGTTACCTTGAAGGCATTCCTGTGGTCAGATGTAGGCAGAGTAGAAGCTGGATAGTGATTCTTACATAATTAACCTATCTGAGTCATGCACCTCCTGACTTCAAGCCTGAATCAGGCTGTAATCAGGTCGTTTACTACAACCCACAACTTGTTGCATGACTGAAATTTTAACTCCATCACAACAGCCAATGGCAGCAGCAGTGCATAGATAACTCAATTTTAATCTGTATTAGGGTCACTTACATTGTAACAACACTCATTAGCCATTTTTTTTAAAAATCAGGTACACAGTTATTCAACCCCCACTGCAAATTATCAAACGTGTTTGCAATAAACCAATTAAGCAAATGCCACTTTTAATGACTACTGCAGTCTCAGAATTATTCACCCTCCTGAACAAAATCCCTCATAAGAGCACATATTCCCAAATCAGGTGGCAAATAAAGGACTTAATGAGTTGCATCAGGTGTGCTTAAAATTAAGAGATTAAAAACCTGGACTGGAAAGCAGAAATATGGCCAAGTCAAGGGATAAGAGATTGTTGCCAAACAAGGAATAGGATAATAAAGAGTTCTCAGAGATACATTTGGGAGTATAGTTCACATGTTCAGGGTTAAAGGAACCCCAGCTACACTACCTGGATGTAGCAGAAAGATTCCTGAGGAGGCAGGTGGTCACAAAAACAATGAGTGACTGCAGCAAGATTTGGTGGAAGCAGGCACTGAGGTTTCAGGTTGCACAGTAAGGTTCATACTAAATGCTGAAGGTCTCCATGCCAGTACACCTGTACTGACCCAATACCACAATAAAAGTCAGCTCCAATCTGGAACTTTTTGGGCCTATGGATCAGCGGTATGTCTGGAGGAGGAAGATTAAAGCATACTCTGAAAGGAACACCCTGCCCACAGTAAAGCATGGTGGTGGCTCAGTGATGCTCTGGGGCTGATTTGCTTCCTCTGGCACCGAAAATGTGATGCCTTTGATGAAGCTGAAGCGTAGGTGTCATTGGACCTTCCAAAAGGACAATTGTCTCAAGCATACCTCAAAGTCCATCAAGGCTTGGTTTCAGAAGAAGTCCTGGAAGATTCTCGTTTGGCAATTACAGTCACCTGACTTGTACCCCATAGAAAATCTTGGGTGGAATTTGAAGAAGGACACAAACCCAAGAATACTGAACATGTACTGGAGGCCATTGTATGCTATGTAAAGGAATGTATGCTAATGTACTAATGTAGTTACATGATTTTAAAGGTATTTAATTTCAAAGGTAACCCTCATAATCTCACACACATTGCTATGGTCCTACAATTTAGGGCTACTTTTTAAGCCCCCCAGCCACAACATACTAACCATGATTGATGCCTGTGTGTCCATGGAGAACTACTTCTAAGCTAACATTAGACAGTGGTGTTGAGGGTTAGTTGTGACCTGAGTAGTGACTGAATCAGTTCCTCTTAGGTGAGTAATTTGGTACACTTTTGCTGTCCTTGCCAGCCTATTAGCTGTATGATATTGGCTAGCTAGCATTTATTTGCTGGTAACCCCCATAGGCAGCTAGTTAGCTAGCTAGCTATCATATAAAAAGCTTTTTATAGCTGCTCATGCCAGCATTTATTCTGACGTATTAGCCTGCTGTATTACCTAGCTGTGTCGCTAGGATTCTTTCTATGCTCTTCATTAAAATAGTAATGAAAATATATAAACATGATGCACCCCTGATGGTGTTAAAAAGCAAAATGAGTATATATATATATATATATATATATATATATATATATATATATACTACACATATAAATGAAAAAACAGTTGTTTTTTGGAAGTGTTGTATGTGACTTTTATTATTATTTTTATTATATTATTTTTTTTTCTTGCTTTATGTCAGTACTGAAATGCAAGGAAGTTATGTATCAAGGAATTGTAGAAATTCAAATAAAAAAATAAGTTTACAGATAATTGTTTTACATAAAAAAAAATTACATAATCAGGTGAAATCAAAAACTTGTGAACATGGCTTTTATAGGCACTTCTTATAGGATCACACGTGAGAGTGAGTGAGCTTGGTTCTGAGGATGAGGCTAATCTACATCTTTACTAAATGCCGATGCTAAGATTAAACTGCTTACCATTCATTGCTACGTGTGTGAACACGAGCTGTTATGTCTTCAGTGTTGAACGTCTGTATGCCAGCCCGCAGGACTACTGTATACCCTCCACCGCCCACATTACACACCCACACTTACCTCAGTGGTGGCTTACTGGCAGGGGAAGGGTGGGATGTGACAGGAGGTGCTGAAGAGTGTGTGGAATGTATGGTCACCCTCTCTCTTATTTTCTCTCTCTCTCTCTCTCTCTCTCTCTCTCTCTCTGCCTTCTTGCTATATCTCGCTCGCTCTCAGATGATGAAAACTGGAGACGTGACAGAGGCCTTCGCCTGGCTGTCTGCTCCATGTTCCCCCAAGAGGATTTACACCGCTGTATTTGTGTGTACATGTGTATATGTGTGTGTGTGTGTGTGTGTGTGTGTGTGTGTGTGTGTGTGTGTGTAGACTGTGCACCCACCCCCCATTCCCCATGAACACACACACACACACACACACCAATTCTCCATTCACTGTTTCAAGAAACAGGAAGCCAGGGATGTTCCTGCTGGTCGCCATGATGGAGCCTGATAAGATCGGGAGGATGGGGGGGGGCAAAAAAGGACAAAAAAGAGCGAGAAAACAGAGAAAGAGACAAGAAGGGAAAGAAAGAGAGACAAGGAGAGAGAAGGAGAAAGAGAGAGACAGAGACACGAGAGAGTAGACAATAGACAAGGAGAGAGAGAGACAAGGAGAAAGAGCCAGAGAACCGGAGAGAAGAAGAGAACAAGAGAAAGAGAGAGAGAGGTAGAAAGAGACAAAGTGAGACAAGGAGAGAGGGAGAGAGATAAAGACCGCATTAGAGAGAGACCAGGAGAGAGAAACACAGAGAGAAGAAAGGATAGTGATATAGAGATGTGTGTGTGTGTGTGTGTGTGTGTGTGTGTGTGTGTGTGTGTGAGAGAGAGAGAGACAGAGAGAGAGAGAGACATAGGTTGAGAATGAGAAGAGAGGACATTAGACCTCCAACCCAAGCAGGACTTCCACACCTCTATTGCTTGTGCCAGGCTTGGCGTCGCTGTGCGCTGGCCTCCTGCCCGTCCAGAGCGGCAGCGCCCCCTCTTCACCGCTGTCTGCCTGTCTCTGTGTCAGCATGTGTGTGTGTTTGTGTGTGTGAGTGTGTGTGTGAGAGAGAAGGAGAGTGGAGGCACCACACCTACACCACAGCGGAAATTTGGCAATGGCTCCAGACTCAGCGGCTAGAGGAGGAGGACTTCACTACACTCTCTCATCTTTTATTTCTTTATTTACAGAACGGGGGAGGACACACACTGAACACACACACACACACACACACAAACTGTGACAGAAGCGTTCTATCTACCCGTCAAATCCATCCATTCTTATGTGACTGTTTATCTGTCTGTGTGTGTCAGTGCTCAAGTGTTTGGATGCAGGCAAGTGTATGCGTGAGTGTGTGTGTGAGTGTGTGTTTGTGTGTTCCTATGTGTGGGAGAGGTCATGTTCACACACGGTGCTATTTTCTACCTCTAGAAGAAGGGAAGTGTACTGATGGATGGGACACACCGTGTTCGGGAATCCCCCCTTCGCTCTCAACGGTACACACACACATACACACACACACACACACACACACACACACAAACAAAGGACAGAATATAATATAATGCACACCTACATAATGACTTTGATATGCAAAATCATAAACAACCTCTGCAGCATTGTTTATGTGAAACCCGGCCATTATGTCACCACTGCTGCATAATCTATACTTCAGCTGCTTGGCCGCTCTTTATAGGCTACGGTATGAATCGCTGTTGCTCTGTACAGCTTGTACTTGGCAAATAGAGAAAAAAAAAAGATTTTGACCAGTTTTCAGGACAAGAGCAGATACCTATTACTGCAACTGTGCTACTTGTTTCCCAGTTTCCCCAATTTTCTTCCCAATTTAGTCATTTTCAATTCCAATCCAGTAGCAAAGACTCCTCCATCAAACAACATTAACCAGCCCACCTAGGAAAGCTGACATATGCCTCCTCTAAAACACATGAACTTAACTAATCACGTGTTTTTGAATTACTGCTAATGCATTATCACTGGACAGCTCAACACGTTTGGAGGAGAACACTAATTACCAGTTCTGTTACATTAGCGGACAATGGGGAGGGCCATCATAGCCACCAGCTGCAATCTCTTGATCATCATTCAGTACAGTGCTAGCTAGCATGGGCAGGAGTCTTAGCTAAAGAGGGTGACTTGGCAATGACAATGTTAAGGGTGAGAATGATGTTACATCAACAGAATTACTATGTGTACGTTTATTGTAAGTTTAAATACTTTGTACGTAACATAACAGTTATATTTAAACGGTTCACCACAATCAAAATAATAACTCTGGGATTCAGAATATTAACTCAGTTGTCATAATTCAGTTGGTGTAAACACCCAAAAAATTCTGGCTGCTTTGTGATTATTTTGGCAATTTTTTTTTAAATATATGAAGTCAATAAACTGTATTGCTTTCTAAAGCAGATGGAATTTAAATACACCCACCTTCTCTTCCAATCAGTTGTCAAAAGATTGATTGACAGGTAATTCCCTTCTGTTGAGAAGACGCCGCTGCCTCACAGTGATTCATCACCTAGACGGCATGAATAGCACATCAGGTATGTTAACAAATTTGGCTCTCGTTTAGCTCTCACAATACCAAAGTGGGCAAATACAAATGAAGTTTCCAGAACAAGTGGAAAAGTGACCCTGAACTTTGGAAAGAACTTGCCACAGGGGATGATTCTAAGGTCAAGTCAAGTCAAGTCAGATTTATTTGTATAGCTTTTTACAACTATTGTCGTCACAAAGCAGCTTTTTTTTAGTAATTAATAAAAGACAGAGACAAAGAAGAAAGAAGAAATAATGTAAGACATGATGGATCAAAGACCCCCAGTGAGCAAGCCAACGGCGACAGTGGCAAGGAAAAACTCCTTCAGAGCTGGAGGAAGAAACCTTGGGAGGAACCAAGGGGAACCCCCTCTCACAAGGGGGACCCGACCCATCCTCCTCTGGTCAGAACTATTTAAACATTATTGATAAAAATGACCAAACCAGATACAACAGATAGTTAATAGTGGCGATATTAATAGTGGCAGATAGTTACGAGTCCATTTAGGTTTTAACATGGTCATTAAGGTAGCAGTGGTAGGCGGATGAGCCGCTGGTCTGCTATGGGTGGTGGTGGGTGGGGGGCCTGCTGGTTGGACCGGTAGGTGGCAGCAGGTTTGACGCAGGTAGAGGGGACCTCAGCGGGCAATCTTCCAGCAGGTCGGGCTGGGTGGCCATTTACTCGGAGAAGGTAAAAAGAGAAAGGTAGTTTTGCAACACTGACATCAGGGCCCATTACCAGGACTTGTACTAGTTAATTTGGCAGAGTGTACACAATTCTGCAATATAACTACACAGGGATGGCCAGTGATCCTCTGTTGCTTATAAAGATACACATTTTTTTTATATGTGAGCAAGTTCACTCTTATTTATTTACTTTTTATAGGTTATGATTACTAATTTCTACATTTGTAAGATATCAGCAGTCAACATTTATGTCATGTTGGTGTACTATTATTGAAATGCATGCATTTTGGATGGAAACCACTGTAGCAATCTGGCAACCCTGGCAGAAGGCTCAATCTTGACTTGGTTTCGCTCTCATTTAGTCTGGGTCTTTACTTGGTATTGATCTAAACTAGTCACAGTCTTGTCCTGGTCTTCACTACAGCTCTACTAAACCATACGCTAGGGCTAGGATCCCTAAACTAATGCACATGAACTAAGGGCTCTGAATCGGTCATGGTCACTCTGTATGATCCAGACATTTTGCTTATTATCACTTGGACAAGGCTTTTGTTTCTGTTCAGTAGAACACCAGTGTTACCAGACACAAGAGTTAGCCAATTAGCATTGCTGCAATAGCAAAACACTATGGCTAATTAGCCTGGCTAGCACGTTGCCAACTCATTAATTCCTCACATTCCATCAGATGGGAGATGCTTGGATGACTGCATCCGTCACCGTCCTCATTCTCATTCTGTACCAGAACGTGAAATCCGCCCTCTTTGAAAATTGTGGAATTAGCAAGCTAGTCACCACAGAAAAGACCTGATCAAAAATTCTTCCTGCCGCTCTCTCTCTCTCCGCATTCCTGTCGGATGAGCCGGTCTGAGTTATGTGAGGCCAGCCTAAAGGAATCTTTCAGCCAGGAAGTGTCTAAATTAAGCTCGGCTCATCTCTTTCGACAGTAGTGTTTAATAATCAGATTTGAGAGTGCGTGGCACTAAGTGTCGAGGTGTGGCAGTCCATAGGTCACTTTCCCAGGGTACACCTCTTCTATCTGAAGCCTCCAGACGGGACCCGTCTCCCTGTTACCTTCCTCTGGCCCTCTGACCGGCCATGTTATGATAGCGACTTGGCCTGAGACACAGGAAGCCCGAGCTATTTATTTAAATAAATCTCTTTTCTTCGCAGGAGAGCGCAGATCCACAGGCATTTCGCAGTGATAAACACTGCTAGCGAGGCTGATTAGCGCCTGTGCCGGGAACTAAGAATAGACACTTGCTGACAGTGCAGTTGTGGTGTGGGGTACGGTCATCCGGAAGCACAGTGGATTCACTTTTGTGGTTGTATCTGAGAGACAGACAAGATGGCATGGGCTCCACGGCGCTTGACTATAGGCTCTGAGCTTTGCTCTGTGAACATAGCGTTGCACTGCGGGTTCAAACCACTGTGAAATGACAAAGCACAGGAGCCTAATTAAATCGCAACCAGCATTTTA
Organism: Salminus brasiliensis; assembly: GCF_030463535.1. Taxonomy (NCBI): domain Eukaryota; kingdom Metazoa; phylum Chordata; class Actinopteri; order Characiformes; family Bryconidae; genus Salminus; species Salminus brasiliensis. The sequence goes on from NC_132891.1 coordinate 14,994,798, forward strand.
CTGCTATGGCGGCGCTGAAACTTATTTGCTTTCCTGTTACATAAATGTCTCAGTGGGCTTCTTCCATTAGAGGGCTACTGAGGTAAACCTAGGCCTGTCAGTCTGTCAAATATCGGCTTTCACAGAGCATTTATTTGTAATCTAAGTCAATTTGATTTAGCATCATAGTGATTATCCATATATACAAGCTTACAGCTTAGCACAAAATACTCATTAGTTTCAGCGTGCAGTAAAAACCAATGTACTGCACAGTACACACATTTCTGTCTTAACCCGGCACACAGATCGAAGAAAAAAATTCATCAGTTGAGCAGAGCCATTATCTTAACATTTATATTTAAGGCATTTAGCAGATACTCTTATCCAGAGCAGCTTACAAAAGTGCTTTACTAGGATCCAAAAGATACCTCTAAGCTTAGATATTACTAAATACTCGGCACTACACTTCACACTACGAGTACTCTTGGAATTTAACGTTTTGTGTTTCCGTTCTTGCATTTCAACCCGACATGTCGTCCCTAAACTGCTTAAAACAAGACGATCAGCCTTCATCAGCCATTAAAGTTTTGAACTGCACAGATATGCAAGCTGGCTAAATGGTTCTCACGCCATAAAATGTGAAGTAAAGAAAATAAGAGGTCTATTTTCTACTTATTGTAGTGTTTGGGATAACGGAACGAAACTCTACCTGCGGAAACACAGCAGAACGCCTGCAAACCATGCATTGTGTGAAACCAGGAGACATGAAAACATTTGGGAGCTTTTATGTAAGGCAAAGTTAAGAATAATTTAGAGGACTAAATAAAAAAGAAATACTTTATTAAGATTATTATTCCGGTTTGGGAAAGGGATGATTAGGTTTTTAAGTGTATAGTTATGTGGGTTTTTTTCTAAACAAAATTTAGTTGAATCTAGTTGTGATTGTAATTACATATGTTAATGGCAAAGCAAAAGTAGTCCACAAAAGTCCACACATGGCAGTTTCTGAACATTTAGAGGCAACAAACAACGTCCTATTTGGGAACCCCTTCTACCTCCCAATCATGTATAAAAGACTGAATACAAATAGTTCTGGTTGTGATTAATGAATGAATCCATAACTGCAGAAATTCAGTAGAACTCCTGTAAACTATACACTGTGTGAAATTAAATGGGACATGAAAACATTTGGGAGTTTGTATATAAGACAAAGTTAAGAATACGTTAGAAGACTGAATGAAAAAAAAACTTTATTAACATAGTTATGCAGGGTTTTTTTTTTCTCCGGGCCACAAGCAACATCCTATTTGGGGACCCCATCTACACGTTCTAATTACGTATAAAAGGCTGAATATAAATAATGCATAATCAGGGACAAAAGTCCCGGCTGTGTTTACTAAATGAATCTATGAGCGTGGAAATTCAGTAACTCCTGTAAAACATAAACTGCATATTGATGATCCGAAGTATACATACAACAAAGAATAAGTTTGTGGACTACAGTGAATGAAAGATAAAATAAAATATAAGATACAATAACCATATAAATGTTTTTATGTATTTTGTTGCAATTTTAGCGACCAGGAAAACATGGTTCATTGTGTTTTTTTAGCAATTATTTAACACCACAAGGGTCTACAAATATATACTGTGTTTTTGTCATGATATTGGTAGAAAAACAAAAGCAGATTGCTGACAGCTTCGAAAGTTTTTGTTTTTATTAGTATAAAATATTAGATTTTCTGTATTACGATCCTGTTTATTCCCTAATTATATATTTATTATTCTTTGTCTGTCTGCACTTGTACAGCATTTAGCAGACGCTCTTATCCAGAGCGACTTACAAGGTAACTCGTATTACAGAGGTGGGCCAATGTAGTGTTAGGAGTCTTGCCCAGGGACTCTTATTGGTGTAGCACAGGATAGTCACCCAGACTGGGAATCAAACCCTGGTCTCCCACATGGTGTAATAGCTCACTAGCTGCTAGTGGTTTTATCTGTTGTGCCACACCAACCATGTATGCACTGTGTCTATGTTGCACCATGGTCCTGGAGGAACGTTGTTTCGTTTCACTGTGTACTCTGTATGTAGTTGAAATGACAATAAAAGCCCACTTGACTTGACTTGACTGTTACAAAATATAGTCAAGTTAGTAGTTTAACAGATTCTGTTTACCCTGTATATGGTTTATTATTGGCTTTGAATTAGAATGTATTACCTTTAGACTCTTTTCCCTTAATAAAGCATTTAGTCATATAATATAATCATTTTCTACATGATTAGGGTGTGTAAAAGAGAGCCTCCAAATAGGATGTTGCTAAGGGCCTCTAAATATTTAGTAATGAAATATTTAGTTATGCATTGTAAAGTTGGAGCCTGGAGACTTTTTTACGGATTTCAATGTAGAGTGATGAAACGGTTTATACATTTTTATGAATTAATTAGAATTAGAAGTTGTTTTTGTTGACGCCAGATACTTCTAAAGGTTAAAGGGGTAAAGCTGATTTTATCTAAACCAGGCTGATGGAATGGGAACGGGAAAGAACCACTATTAGAAGTTTACTTGCATCTGAACGTGATCAATTCCAATGTCTCCTACATTTTATTTCTTATCTTTGTACATTGGTAATGAGTCAGATGTGAACAATGTAGTGTGTTGGAGATAGAAGCGAAGGGTGGTGCGAGTTTATGTAATTGCCTTTCGATAAGGTCTTCAGGAGTGAGGAACCTTGCAGTATTTCACGTATTCCTCCATGGCTAAACAAAGGAATGGTGCTCTATTTAGTCTGCTGTTTTTCTCTCTCCTTTTATTTCTCATTTTCTTTTGCCTTTCTCGACCTCATATACGTTTCCGGAATCTCCCCTTGCCATCAAACTGCCCGAGAGAGTCTTGCTTGTTTAATGCAGTGAGAAGCGCGGGTGCGCAGATAACTGCGTGCTTTTTCGGGCTGTATTGTGAGAACGCAAAATCTGATGTGGCGATTGGGGGAAGGTCAATGCTATCAGGAGCGGCCACACGGGGACTTGGCCAGATCGGAGCACTACAGGACGTCAGCTGGCCGATTATCAGCAGCTGGGCTTGTTCGAGTGGGCACGAGCCCGGGGTCAGCACAGAGGTCACCCAAACAGAAGGAGGGAGCAGTGGTGGAGGATTTGTTGTTTTCCACCAATGTTTCTGACTTTTGTTACAAGCCTGGAGATTTGAAGTTTTTTTCCCTCCCTTCCTGTCCTTAGCGCCCCCTCACATGCAATTGTGAAAAGCGGAAGCTGCTGGATTCGAATCGGGGAGGGGGCAGGGTTTGGCCAGTTGACTGTACCCAGCTAGCCCAAAGGCCAAATAGGATAAATTCTAACTGGAGGCAAAAAACTTTTTTTTCTGCACAGATTTAATTTTCCAAATGACATTTAATTTCTGTTCATTTGTTTTATTTCTGTTGTCTGGGATCCTTAATATCATGTGATTACATTTTAATATAATACACACTAGGGTAAGTAAATCCTAGCTCTACAGCTCTCTTTATAATCCTAATTTTTTGATTATAAATGGGTAGATATACACCAATCCTTCATAACATAAAAACCACTGATGTGAAGTGAATAACATTGATTATCTTGTTACAGTGACACCTCCATACATATTAGGCAGCAAAGACAATAAGTTCTTGATATTA